>NC_137198.1:907511-1035011 GCF_960531495.2 Zeus faber | reverse complement strand
TTTCACCCCTGGGGCATGAAAGTGGATTGACTGTTTGTTCTTTATTCAGATTGAGAGATTACTGTTAAGTCAGTCCATACACTGATCACACAGGAGTGTGTGTGTGTGTGTGTGTGTGTGTGTGTGTGTGTGTGTGTGTGTGTGCGCGCGCAATTGTACAAATACTTGACGAATGTGCTGAAGGAGCTTGAAGAATAGGAAAACATACACAGCACATTGACCTTCAACCATCAAAGTTAAATCATGACTGTGAAGTACTGGCTAAGGTTTGGACAATGACGTCATCCTCAGTGAACCAGATAATACACAACCACACACACACATACACAGGTATTAACTGAGGGAGGAAACTGCGTGTCAGGCTGATCCGTGCAGTTCCTTCTGGTCTGATGCTCTCAGGCCTCTCTGCTCCTGTTCTCGCTACAGGATATTTACCTGGATCTGGCTTTTCCAGACACATTTCTGAGCTCGGGGACAAGGCGCTGATCTTTGAGTTTGAGTGGGTCTGTGACACGCCTTTCGAGCTGTCGCTGCGTCCCTCCGCCCACTCCTCCTCCAAATTTATGTAATGTGCTTTTTTTCTTTTGTTGGTACAACATAAATGAGCAGATGTGCAACAGCAAGAAACAACAACAGAAAACCTTTATTCGTTATAAACTCCATAAGTTTTGTGTTTTCTTTTGGCAAAGTCACAAGGAAAAATATCCAAGTGTTGTCAAGTCTTGCGTGTGTTTACACTAGAAGTAACAGTAGTAGAGGTTGTAGTTGGCGTAGTAGTGGTGGTGGTGGCGGCAGTGGTAGTAGTAGTTGTATTGGTAGTTGTTGTAGTAGTTGTAGTAGTTGTCTTAATAGTGGCGGCAGTATTGGTGGTAGTAGTAGTTGTAGTATTAGTGGTGGCGGTGGCAGTGTTGGTGGTGGTAGTAGTAGTTGTAGTAGTAGTAGTGGTGGTGGTGACAGTAGTAGTAGTTGTATTAGTAGTAGTGGTGGTGGTGGCGATCGTACTTGTAGTAGTAGTATTGGTAGCAGTGGTGGTGGTGGCGATCGTACTTGTAGTAGTAGTAGTGGTGGTGGTGGCAGTAGTGGTGGTGGTGGCAGTAGTGGTGGTGGTGGCAGTAGTAGTGGTGGTGGTGGTGGCAGTAGTAGTGGTGGTGGTGGTGGCAGTAGTAATAGTGGTGGTGGTGGCAGTAGTAGTAGCTGTTTTGGTGGCGGGGGCGGCAGTAGTAGTAGTAGTGGTGGTGGTGATAGTAGTTAATAGTTGTAGTGGTGGTAGTAGTGGTGGTGTAGTGTGAAGACACCCATCCAGCACACATGGTGTAGCTTCAAGTAATCTTGTAGTGTGAACATTGTGGTGTGATGTCAGACTGTTGAAAGTCTTGCGGTGTGATGTCAGACTGTTGAAAGTCTTGCGGTGTGACGTCAGACTGTTGAAAGTCTTGTTGTGTGACGTCAGACTGTTGAAAGTCTTGTTGTGTGACGTCAGACTGTTGAAAGTCTTGTTGTGTGACGTCAGACTGTTTAAAGTCTTGTGTGACGTCAGACTGTTTAAAGTCTTGTTGTGTGACGTCAGACTGTTGAAAGTCTTGTGTGACGTCAGACTGTTGAAAGTCTTGTGTGACGTCAGACTGTTGAAAGTCTTGTTGTGTGACGTCAGACTGTTTAAAGTCTTGTGTGACGTCAGACTGTTTAAAGTCTTGTTGTGTGACGTCAGACTGTTGAAAGTCTTGTGTGACGTCAGACTGTTGAAAGTCTTGTTGTGTGACGTCAGACTGTTTAAAGTCTTGTGTGACGTCAGACTGTTTAAAGTCTTGTTGTGTGACGTCAGACTGTTTAAAGTCTTGTTGTGTGACGTCAGACTGTTGAAAGTCTTGTGTGACGTCAGACTGTTGAAAGTCTTGTTGTGTGACGTCAGACTGTTGAAAGTCTTGTGTGACGTCAGACTGTTTAAAGTCTTGTTGTGTGACGTCAGACTGTTGAAAGTCTTGTGTGACGTCAGACTGTTGAAAGTCTTGTGTGACGTCAGACTGTTGAAAGTCTTGTTGTGTGACGTCAGACTGTTGAAAGTCTTGTGTGACGTCAGACTGTTGAAAGTCTTGTGGTGTGACGTCAGACTGTTGAAAGTCTTGTGTGACGTCAGACTGTTGAAAGTCTTGTGGTGTGATGTCAGACTGTTGAAAGTCTTGTGGTGTGATGTCAGACTGTTGAAAGTCTTGTGGTGTGACGTCAGACTGTTGAAAGTCTTGTGGTGTGATGTCAGACTGTTGAAAGTCTTGCGTTGTGACGTCAGACTGTTGAAAGTCTTGTGGTGTGATGTCAGACTGTTGAAAGTCTTGTGGTGTGATGTCAGACTGTTGAAAGTCTTGTGGTGTGATGTCAGACTGTTGAAAGTCTTGCGTTGTGACGTCAGACTGTTGAAAGTCTTGTGTGACGTCAGACTGTTGAAAGTCTTGTTGTTGGTTTCTTGAGGTTGACCAGACCAGGTGGATGTCCACTGTGGCTCTTTTCTTTCTTTGGTGTTGTTTGTCGCTTTCTTCTGGTTCTTTTCTTTCTTCCTTTTGTTGTTTCACTGCCATGTGTTTACAAACTCTAGTGTGAGCGTTTCACTCATTTCACCTGGAAATACGACGGCTGTACCATCACATGGAATTATACAAGTGCCCTTTTTGCCTGTCCTTGTCATTGCAATTCTGGAGTCTACATTGAAGTTTTATATTTTAGTTAAAATGCTGATGAATCTGGATGCTGCACGGCAGCAGTATCATAAATGATTCATCATGAAGTGGGAATGAAATTGAAAACAATAGAGTGCATCACCCACCAAAAAACAATGGTAAGATATCATGGCATTTATCAGACATGTTGGACATATTTTCTCTTATTTTTATTTATTTAATATTTTTATGATGATGATTATTATTTTTTTTATTTATTTATCATAATAATAACCCTTATTCATAAAGCACCTTTCATACACAACATGCAACTCAAAGTGCTTTACATGAAAAGGTCAAATAGTGACAATAAACAAAGCAAACAAGTAAATAGATTTACAAAGTGGAAAAATAAAACAGTTCATTTGAAAACACCTAATACAACCTTTAATATGCTGCTGTTATGGAAGGATTGAAACAGTCCAGTGTCTGAGGGAACTGATGAGGGAGGCCTCCATTTTCCTCTATATCTCGATGGAAAATATAGGATTTGATTGGTTTAGATCAAACAATATACTGTAACATATACTGTAACATATACTGTAACATAACTCTCTCTCTCTCTCTCTCTCTCTCTCTCTTTCTTCTCCTCCTCCTCCTCCTCCTCCAGGTTTTCGGGAACAAGATGTTGATCCCGTCCCTGGACGGTGCTCTCTTCCAGTGGAACAGGGACCGTGAGAGCATGGAGGCCGTCCCGTTCAGCGTGGATTCCCTGCTGGAGTCGTCCTTCCGCATCGGGGAGGACACGGTGCTGGTCGGCGGCAAGAGCCTCACCACGTACGGCCTGGGCGCCTACACCGGGAAGGTGGCTCCATTTATTTGGCTACGTTGATTTATTTAAAAAAATTAGATAAACCTAAATAAACAAAATAAAATACCTTGAAATAAGTTGGAGACAAACTAAGTTTTTTAAATTTACTTTTTTTACCTTTTTATAACTAAAGATCAAAGAAAATAAATGTCTCTTATTTATGTAATTTTTTATAATTCTTTGTCAGTTATTGGTCAAAGTTCAATGGAAATGAAAGGGGTTGATCAATGCTTTTTTATTTCACGATATATATTTTTTTACTTTTCAATTTTTAAATTTGCTGTTGTGAAATGCATTTTAAAATGTAAAACTTATTTGTTTGTAAATTTGTCTTTTATTTACTCTGATTTATTTCAGTTATACATTTTTAAGTACAGTGGAACTTTCTAAATTGAAGGTTATTTTAAATGTATTTGGATTTCTTATTTTCTTTTCAAGAACTTTCCTCATGCTGATATGACAATCACAAGTACATTTTCAAGTTCCTACAAAGAGTTGCGTCTCTTTATTCCCTCACAATGATAAAAACAACAAATCTGTGTCTCAGCTTCGCTACGTCTGCTCGGCGGGAGGCTGCCGGCGCTGGGAGGACGAGGACGAGGTGGAGCCCGAGGGCGTTCTGCTACTGCAGCGGACGCAGAAGACGGTGCGCGCCGTGCGGCCGCGCTCCGGCCTGGAGAAGTGAGTGATGGATGGGACCGGCGTGCTGCGATCGTCTGGTCTGATCGGCCTGATCCGTCTGATCGGCCTGATCAGTCGGCCGGCGCCGATACACACATCTGCCCAGGTGTCGAGTAACAGAGTAAAAATACTTTGTCACTCTCCTTAGGTAGTTTTTGGCAGTATCTGTACTTTGCTGGTGTTATTATATTTATGTCGGCTTTTACTTTTATTCGGCTACATTTAGGTCCAAAAAGGTTTCCTGGTTCTCCCGTACGCTTCCCCTGAACAACTTTTACTCGCTCCAAAATTAAATCAGAGGGAAGCTGTGAGTTATGTGTGCAAATCATCAGTCTCCAGCCGTGCACAGAGATACCAGGTCCACATTTTTCCCGCGGTATTGGGCTATTTTGTAGGTGTTGAAGCGGGTATTTTATTTTATTTTTGATTGTTTTCCCGGCCGGTTGGGGCACGGCTGGGTTTCTCATGGAGACCTGGCAACCCTGCCCATGTTAAGTTTGGGTTTTTGCGCCGTCGCTGATGAACGAGCGCAGGCATTTCCCAAAAGACCCCGACGACAGCGGCGCGTTGCAGAGCGATGACGCTGCGAGACCGACACCTGCGGCCATTTTTACTTTTGATACCGGAGCACCTCTAACGTCAGCTTCTTTAAGAGTTTTGCTCAAGTAGAACTGAAATGAGTGACTTTCACTTTTACCAGAGTAGTTTTTAGTGAGATATCTGTACTTTCACTCAAGTGCATCTTTTGAGTACTTTTTCGCCACAGCTGATCTGTAGCTGAGAGCAGCAGAGCCAGCTGCACCGTCCTTTTTAAACCACTTGTTCAGTTCAAACCCCAAAGGAGTAGAACTCTCTTGTTTTTCTGACGGAGTCTTATTCTTTGTACACTCAAACTGCCGTGAGCTGGAAGGAACTTGTCCCAACAACTGGAATGATGTTCAATTGCTCCCCAAGAAGCATGAGCCCAAACGGCCAGATGGTGGCGTTGTAATGAAGCCCCAGGGGCCACGCCCCTCACGCCGTGCCTCCCATTGACTGGAGATTTGATGCCCAAGTCCAGCTCTATGTGCTCTACAAAAAAGCCTCTTGGACCATAAAAGTCAATGATGAATGTTTTGCTGATTTGCATCATGTGAAAAACAGTAAGGTGAATAGACCTTTTTGGATGTTGACTTTATCAACACCAAATTGGGTACACAGCGTAGCAGGGCTGACATACACGTTTCTATGACAAATGAGCAAGATCGGTCAACAAAACGTGGCTGCATTCAACCAGAAGTTATTTTCAAGAGGCAGAAGAAAATTGCCATAACTCATTCCCCATTTGCCCAATCATCATGGATCTTGGTCGATATCTTCAGACGCTGTTTAGGAATATGTTTACCAGATCATTTTGAGCCCGACCCTTCGGGGGCACCAGGAATGCCACAAAGGTGTATCTGAAAACCCCGGGGGACATGATTTCACCAAATGCTCATTGCACATGCTCTGGGGGCAAGTGTGTCAGCCAAAATTTGAAGTGCCATATTGTTTGGTGCATGTGGCTGTGCGCAATTTTATTTTTCTTTGGGTGATGTTGGATGACCATGTTTTTGTCAAAATTCCAAAAAGTCTAGTCCGTATTCACGACTGTTTTTCACTCTATGCAAATTAGCAAAATTCCATCATGGCAGACTTTTATGATCCAAGAGGCTTTTTGTATTTCGACTGTATCTACAACAACCTAGGTTTACACCATTGCTGGATTGAGAGACAAGTCTATTATAAATGAGCAAGATCGGTCAAAAAGCCATGGCCGCCATTAATCAAAATATCTTTGCAAAGGAAACAATGGAAACAGTTATTATTATTTAAAAAATAAAAATAAATAAGGCTTTTACAACATCGAATAGGATAAACTCCCTAATACTGATTGAGTGATACTGATAATTCATAATTTTTTTTTGTATTTTATTTTGTAAAGTTGTTCTTGTGTACCTTGAAAGGGGCTGTTAAATAAAAGTTGTAATTATTAAGTATAGGAATTATAATTCATTTAGGAATAACTTCATGTTTCTTTCATGATAATCCATTACAATATGATACAATGCTGTATTATGAGTGTGGTGGAGAGAGTTTATACAGACAATAAGAAAAGCATTCAGTGTGCAGGCCTCTTGCACTCAATCTATTTTTGGTCGTATTTATTGCTTGTGTAATGTTAATTTCATCGTTCATGTTTATTTTTCACTCATGTTTATTCCTCAGTGATGTCCCTCACAGTGCCCGTGTCTCGCTCCCCTCAGGTGGAACTTCAGCGTTGGGAACTTCGAGCTCAAGTTGATCCCGGAGACGCGGTCGGGCCTGAACTTCCTGGAGGGGGAGCTAGCGAGCGGCGACGTGTGGAGGGAGGAGCGGAGGGCGAGCCAGAGGGTCATCACCGAGGAGCCCAAGGACCGGGAGCAGCCCGAGGGCCACAAGCTGGACCTGGACCTGGTCATCAAGGTGTCGGTGCCGGACTGGAAGGTGATGGCCTTCAGCTCCAAGTCCAGCGGGCGGCTGGTCTGGGAGCACCAGGTGGGACTTGAAGCCAAATTCACACCGGATCCGACTGTGGGGAGCCCCGCCCCCTGGTGGCCGGCTTAGTGCATGTGTCTGGATGTGGCGTCGCTCCTTCAAAATATGTCGGAGAAAATGGGAAATGAGTCGAACACGTCCTTCACGTGTAGCGTTTTCAAAGAGTGCTTAAAACAATTCAAACATTTCATATTCATATTCATGGCTTCAAGAATAACTTTTAAAATCATTGAATATTTCTTTCTGTTCAAAACTAGAACGTGATTCTGCAACTTTTACACTAAAATTTTACTTTTTTTGTACCTTTTGACAGCCACACCAAGTTCTCAAGCTATTACCTGACGACCACAGATGATTAATATTTACTGTACGGCGTGTCAGAGGCGTGTGTTGTGCCCGTTAACACATGCCTCTGGTACGCTGCTTTTCCCCCCAAATAATGTGAACAATTAAAGGATAAAAGGATAATGTGGCAGGTTCCAGTTTCTCAAACAGAAGACAGAAGCTGCTGCTAGAGCTATTTTTGATCAACGTTTTTTCTTTATGTGGCACGTTTTTACCATTGAAGAATGATGAAAGATAAATAAAATAATCATCATAAAATATGTCTTTTTTTATTATGTTATTGTGTAAAATATCAAGCATACCAAAGAATGAAAACAGTTAATAAAAAATAGTAACTCTCCTTGTGGCTGGAATTATATATAATAAAAAAAATATATATTTTAAAATGATATAAAAAAAAATAAAAAAAAGCTATATAATGTCATAGCCACTGGGGGAGTTTTCAAGTGTGTGTGTGTGTGTGTGTGTGTGTGTGTGTGTGTGTGTGTGTGTGTGTGTGTGTGTGTGTGTGTGTGTGTGTGTGTGTGTGTGTGTGTGTGTGTGTGTGTGTGTGTGTGTGTGTGTGTAGTTCTGCACGCCCATCGCCTCGGCCTGGCTGGTGGGCGGGGGGAAGGTGACCCCCATCAGCCTGTTCGACGACACGGCGTACAGAGCGCCTGATACGGAGGAGGAGGAGGAGGAGGACGAGGACCTCACGGAGGAGGCCCGGGACGCCACGCAGTCCAGCGTCTACCTGGGTGAGGAACCCAAACCTAAAGTCCAATCAGAGAGGGAAGAAAGGCATGTTGTGCCAATGACAGGACGGACGTGTGTCCCTTTTTCAGGTTCAACGGTCAAACTCTGCAGGGTTTGACTTTTCAAAGGGTGGAGGTTGAATCATGTCGGCACTGTGAGCTGCTCGCAGGGAGGCCTGTTGGCTCTGTGGGGAACAATGAATTTGATTTGGGACCATTTCTGCTGTTCCCCATTCACTCTGGTTCTCAGCAGATGCAGGGTTCTCAACCTGTTTTGGCCCCAAAATCCTGAAGCCATTGAACTTTCCTTTTCTTCTTTTTTCGCTCGTATTATTATTATTTTGGAGCCTGCGCCGCTGATTGTATCCATGACGATTCACATTTATTCCGCTACGCAGCAGATTGGGGCTCTTCCTTGTGAAAGTGCAGCTATTCCACATCGAGCAACCCCAATATTTAAAACATCTGAGAAAATGCTTTTCACGCTTCTAACCTGGACGAAGCATTTTTTGACAGTCGGACGCCTCCAAGCCTCTTTTCTGTTCCTGTAAGAGGAAATGTTTCTCTGCTCATATCTAGATTCAGTGTCGTCAATATCACCCTTCATGACATCATAATGTAGAAAAAGCTGTACTGTAGTAAAGTACAAGCACCATACGGTGTGTACAGAACCTCCAGGGCTGGGTATAACGGTGGAGGTTGTTGCTGTGTTCAGGGATGTTCCAGGGCCAGCTCTACCTCCAGTCCTCCGTCAGGATCTCTGGGAAGTTTCCGACCAAAGCTCTGGGCTCGGAGGTGATGGAGACCCCGCTGCCCACCGTCAAGTGGAAGCCCCTCATCCGTCAGTCATCCCTCTCTTCTCTCCTCTTCCTTGTGCTCAGTGTGTTTTCCGTTTCTGCCCCTCATCCACCGCCTTTCCTCGCTCCTCCCGCAGATTCTCCGTCTCGGACGCCGATCCTGGTCGGCTCCGACGAGTTCGACAAGTGTTTGAACAACGACAAGTTCTCCCACGACGAGTACAGCAACGGAGCGCTGTCCATCCTGCAGTACCCCTACGGTAAACACCGCTCGCAGCTCTGACGGTGGAAGGGCGGGGCTTCCTCTGGAGCAGGCGGTGCCGGTGGTGTTTACCGTTTGAAACGATTCGTCCTTTAAGTCGTTAATGGACGGAAAACTTAGTCAGTGTCAGTTTTCGGAGTGCATTGAAGCTTTTTTCAAATCAATTTAAGATTGAATGAGATGGAAATAACCTGGACTTTTCCAAGAAAACCAAACTTTTACCATAAACCCAGCATTTACCATGTTGTGGCATTAATTAAATACATGAATTGAAAAATTCAATAATAAAATAAATAATCTGCAAACGTATCATTTATTGGAATATTTTTTTATCTGCTGCTTCGTTATAACTGCGTTCAGATAGCTTCTATGTTTGTCATTTTAGTGTTTTTTTCCTTGTTTGGCTTCCACGGTTTCTTCACATGGTTGCAGCAATACAAGATTTTAAATAGTGTTTGTTTTTTTGCATTGACGTGTTCATTTGTGGGCTAAAAGAAAGGAGTAGAAAATAAAGGAGTTAAATAGATCTAAAAACATAGAATATTGGGGAGGAAACATAGAATCCAAATAATAAATGTGAATATGCACAAATTTCCAGCATAAATATGAATAATAACTTCCTCCCCAGACAACGGCTACTACTTCCCGTACAGCCGTCGGTACCGGGGGAGGCGTGAGAGCGAGCGCGGGGTCAGCGTGATCCAGGGCGGGGGCTCGGCGGCGGACGCCCGGCGGCGGAAGGACCCGGTGTTGCTCCTCCCCTGGTGGAAGGAGATCCTGGGAACCATCGTCTTCTGCATCGCCGCCACCACCTACGTGGTCCGCAAGTTCTTCCACCCGCAGGCGCCGGCCGCCTACGTGCGGGTAAGACCACGCCCCCCCGCTCTGCTGCCCGGTGGCTCTTGGGGGGGGGGGGGGGGGTGACTCCAGGTTTGGAAAAACTCGGCTCCAGGATTTAGGCGTAGATTCAATTCGGTGAGCCAACCGATGAATCGGCTGATCAGTGCTTGGCTGGAGCAGAAACATGGCAGGTCTGGACCCGGAATATTCCACCTCGGTGTTTTTATCTCATTTATCTTTGTGTCTCTTGTGTTTTTTATCGTCTTTGTGGCTTTTGTTGTTTTCATCGTGTTGACGACAAGGATAATTTCATTGGGAAATGTTCAATCGTATTGATTGAGGAGTAGGACCAACATTGTTGAATTGATTTGAAACAAATAAACATTTAAAATAGTGTCTGTGACAGATTCTGTGTCTGATGCGTTTTCTGAGAGCAGCACTGATCCAGACGTGAACGGGAAGACAAAGCATTTACACCCACAACGTGTTTGATGGGACAGGGGCTTTAGTGGTGTTGTTTTGAACTGTGAGCGGAGTTTGGAATCTTCCTGTCTCTCTGTTCCCCGCAGCAGAGGAAGGAGTCGGAGACCCAGTGCCAGACCGACTGCAAGTTCGACCTTCAAGTGGTGGAAGTCAAAGAGCCCGTTGCCACGGAGACGCGCTCCAGCGAATACGTGTCCAGGTACTTGGCATCATCAGCAGCGTGAACCCTGAGTCATATCTTTTCTCAAAGAGCACAGATGTGATATTGCGGTAACCCCCAAATATGGGGGATGCATCCCACGACCCGGATTTCCCAGAATTCATTGCGGCGACAGCGCTGTCACGGTGTGAAACTTGGCAGTTTGGACGTGATGAAGTGGAATGAAGAACCGTCCAATCAGATCAGTCCATTCTGTGATAAACGACCCTGATACTTTATCTTGTTAACTCTCAATGTCCGACAGGACACACACACACACACACACACACACACACACACACACACACACACACACACACACACACACAGTCTCCTCCGGTGTTAAGGTGCAGATGGAACACTGGCTGTTACCATGGTGATCGCTGGTCTTCCCCAAGTGCCAGCGATGGCAGATAGCGAGAGAGAGACACTAACTGGTGATTGGACACTCAGCTGTTTGCAGGCAGGTGGAAGTGACCTTGGCGCCCCCTCTAGTCACACCCTACACCCTACATCCCACCCCCGCCTCCCATGATGCCTTGCCCCAAAGCATCTGCCCCAGAGGAGGGTGGAGGGTGGAGGGTGGAGGGTGGAGGGGGGTACCCTGGCTGTGTCTGAGCAGCTGTTCTTCTGCCTCAGACTGATCGATGAGCCTCCACATTTGCATTCATCAGCAGATTGATGATGATGATGATGATGATGATGATAATAATAATAATAATAAAGATTATTATAATCACACCTTTAATTTTCCCAAAGCTCAAAGACACTTTACAATAAAATGAAATGAATTAAAATGATGCACGAAGCAAACGGTTAGAAACATAGTGGGAGAGCTTCATACATTATCAGCACATTTTAAAAAGGTGATTTGAATGAGGGGGCGCGGTGCGGAGAGTTTTAAAGATGTTATTACAATACTACGGCAAAGATATGATGCCATGGTGTGTGCGCGCCTGCACATACACATACAATAATTTCCTCTCTCGTACACACCCAGAAAACATTTCCCACAACACATGCAGCCATTCCTCCGCAAACCCCAACACCACCTCCCATAGCAGCTGTGGATTCCTCCCCAAATAACGGGAGGTTTTAAAATGTGGGAGCAGTGGAACGGAGCAGCTGGAGGGGACTCACTCACCCTGGTGTCACTGACCTGACTGTTTTAAAGCTTGACAAATAAAGTTCATAGAAATCAGTTTTTCCATTCAGTGAAAGAGGAAACATATTTGTCAATGAAACTGAATTGGCCGGTTGGACTTTGGTCGGGTGGAAGTTTGACATTTTTCATTTATTTTTTGTTTGTTTTTATTTCTATCTTTTGAGATTTATTTTACAGAATGTTGATGTTGATATGAAGTCAGGGAGTTTGACTTTAGTGGTGGGTGCTCACTCATCCCAATCGTGCTCACTTTTATTAGCCTGATTTAAAAAAAAAAAAAAATTGAAAATGTAAATTAATTAGAGAGGAATAAAAAATCAGAAACACAAAGATGCTTTTCGCGAGAGCAAATATTTTTAATATATGTATAAGTGCTCATAACATGGGGTAGCAAGAAGGGGGGGGGGGGGGGGGGCGAACTTTTGTTTTATGGGATTTTATATGTAAATCAAATATTTACATGTTAACTTCTGACACACACACACACACACATTCTGATGGTCTCCATTGCGACCCCTCTCTCCAGGTACCTGACTGACTTTGAGCCGGTGCAGTGTTTGGGTCGTGGAGGGTTTGGGGTGGTGTTCGAGGCTCGGAACAAGGTGGATGACTGCAACTACGCCATCAAGAGGATCCGCCTCCCCAACAGGTGGCCAGTTCTTTTCTGCATGATTTTCATCACATGAAAGGTTTTTGACAACAGGACGCGCGGCCCAGAAGTTGTGGCGCAGCAGCAACTTCTTACAACTCGTGATTTCATTCCATTGTCTTGGTTCATTTCTCAGCTGGTTACTCAGAATTTGGGATAAACTTACAACAAATGAAGTATTGTGTTCACAAATAACTTGTGAAATGGTTATAAATAGCCAAATCATAAAAAACATTAAAAGCCAAATGTACAACAATAGAATAATGGGGGGAAAAAAGGGCCAAAAAATATGCAAGTATACCAAAATAAAGAGAATATGTAAAACGTGATTCCATGCAGGATGAGTTGAGTGTGTTGTGGTCGGTCGTGGGACCCTCGTCCTCCTCACTTTGGGTTACTCTGCTCACATGGTGCCAGACCAAACTCTCCTTCACTGGATCTGGGTTATTCTGTATTTGGGCCGACAGGGTTGGGAATTGGACCTAATTTCACTTCTAATTAATCTGGGCGACAGAAGCTGCTAATTGGGCAGAAAAAATAAGCGTAAGCAGAGAATGGATGGCTGCTGGATCGCTCACGCTGGGAGCACAAATCTTGGGTGCAGCCGCGCTGATCTGCAAGCAGCTCTGATTTAATATCTGCCATCTGCAGTTAGCGCCCGGAAACAGGGAATAATAAATCTATTAAATATACTACGGTGTAAAGAATCCAGCTGTGGTTTATGACATGATAAGATAAGTGAAGACGGCACAACACTTCATTAATCCCTGCGGGGAAACTCAGAAGTTGACAGAATAGTCAAAAAGAGATAAATCAACAATATAATAATACATTTATTTATTAAGCACCTTTGAGACATGAAATGCAGCTCAAAGTGCTTCACATTTGAAAAAAGGATAAAAAGGAAACCAAACGAATGGCAAAAAAACAATTGCCTGCAAAGAGGATGGAAAGAGCTTAGAGGTGCTTGAAATTCAGCGATGATAATGCACAGAATTTAAAATCATAACCAGAGGCATGAGAATGTCAATACAAGTATCGATCATACTGTATATAGAAAGTAAAAGATAAGAATATGAAATAAGATTAAAAAAGAAATGAAGTATGGTGGGTACATATTTAAGTAAAAACTGTAATCTGATTTTATTAAAACTCTTAATTTCTCAATATTCAGGACTTTATATTATGGGAGATTTTATGTCTTATAAAGTTGAAAAATCTCTCATCGTTATTGGTTTCGATAATAAAAGCAACACAATATCCTAGAAAAACGATGAAACAATAATTAAGGAACCCGGAGCTGTGTGTGTGGAGGAGCTTGACCTGAAATCTGCTTTTTCTTCATCAAATTAGGACGGAGGAGTTTAATTTTAGACGTTTTTAGAAGAACCGCAGGACCACGTGAAGGTTAAGCCTTTCAAGGTCAAAGTGAAAGGAACACACAGAGACACCTCGAGAAAAAGAAAAGGTGAATCTCGTGTTGGGAGAAGAAAAAAAAAAAAAAAAAACACCAATCCTGATTGGTCACAACCCCGTGACTCCAGTGTCACGTCCAAGCCACAGAGCCCAGAAAACCAGCATCCATCACCCTCCCGAAACCTCATCCGGTGCAGTTTAACACCGTGCGCTCCCTCGCTCCATCAGTGGACGCTCAGTAACGGGAAAGATCATTTCGGAAGAATTATGACAAAAAACACAATAGTATCTCGTGATAATTGGATCAAACCCGTGAGGAAATAAAGATTCCATTTTCCAAACAGTCACACGGATGTTTAGTTTTGTGGTGTTTTGCTTGTGGCGTCCAGGGAGCTGGCCCGGGAGAAGGTGATGCGGGAGGTGAAGGCGCTGGCCAAGCTGGAGCATCCGGGGATCATCCGCTACTTCAACGCCTGGCAGGAGAGCCCCCCTGAGGGCTGGCAGGAGGAGATGGACCAGAGGTGGCTCAAGGACGCCAGGTAGGCAACGGCTCTCCTCCGCCCGCAAACCACGCCCTTTACACGGCGAAGTCTTGTTTTTTTATGGCTCGGCTTTTTTCGGACCTGCTCCGGATGTGGGACCTAGGGAGGCGGGACTAACGGCACGGGTCATCACTGATAGGTTAAAAACAATGACCAGAGACCAACCACCCAGTTTAGCTGGCTATCACCTAAAAACTACTTTCAAACTACAAGTGTGTTGCCAGGAGCTCCTTCTGATCTATCTCTGTATTTTTATATTTCTACATTTTTATATTTATACATTTTGGGTCTCAGATGTGTATATATTTACAAACTTCGCTGAAGACGTTTGAAGGTACAAAATAATGAGTGAGAGTGTTTTTTTCTGTGTATTTACTGGGAAAGTAAATTGACTGTTTAGAGAAGTGGTTCCAAACTTCTTTCACTTCAAGGACTCTCGTTTTGATGTGCACGGGGGCCGGGAGGCAGGCGCCCGTCTGACCAGGCCTTGTCTCTGGAAGTTGAGCAGGTTGTTTTGTCATTCAGCGTCTGGTCTCTAGTTTGGGAAACGGTGAAACTAGGATCCAAACAGTCGTTACCGGACGTTCTCCAACGGCGCTAACGCCTTGAGGATGAAATAAAGCCGAAGTTGAACTATTCGCTATTTTGCCGGGGACCCCCCGGGACCTATTGTAGGACCCCTGGCAGTCCCACTGGTCTAGGGGGAGGTGGAGTCTACCTCTCCACCCGCAGATGTTTCAACACCCCGCCTCCTTCTCCCCCCCCCCCTCAGCACCACCGACTGGGCAGTGAGCTTCCCTGACCACATGGAGGCGCTTTCGGTCAAGGTCCCCGTGTCCAGCTCCACCTCTCCGCCGCAGGGCCCCGCGCGCTCCGCCCCGGAGGCCTCGGCGGACGGGCCGGCGCTGCGCTCCGTCACTGTGAGCGGGACGGCGGGCTTCACGGGGGGCGGAGCGGAGGACCTGTCCTTCCACCCCCTGCTGGGCCAGGACAGCCTGATGTCGGGGGGGGACAGCCAGGCGGAGGGCTCGGACACCCCCCACTCCTTCGAGCTGTGCCCCCCCCGCGGCCCCGGGGACCGCACCTCCTCCTCCTTCGACATCGTGTTCGAGGACTCGGGCTGCGACCGCGACGCCGACGCCCGCTCCGCTTCGGGATCCGGCTCCGGGGGGGCGAGCCCCGGGACGCTGACGGAGAAGGCCGCCAGCTCCGCCTCCTCCTCGCCGCTGCGCGCCAGGGCCCGGGGGGCGGAGCCTCGCTCTTACTCCCACAACCCCACCTCCTCCACCCCTCCCAGACCCACCTCCCTCACCCTGGCCCTCCCCCCTCCTCCCCCGCAGCGCTCCCAGCCCTCGCCGAAGGTCAGTTGAACTCTTTGTTGTGGGCTGATTTTTGTTTTGACGTGCAGTGAGAAGCCTGTTTAAACATGTGGAAAATGATATTTATTATTATTGATACTAAATGGATAGATTAGATCAAATAGACCCATTTATGATCAAAATATCTAAGGTTGATAAAGAAGGTACCAGGTGCTCCCAGATGATTAGTGCTGCTTTGGCACAGGAGTCTGGATGTGTCTGAAAGATGCTGCCGAGATGTGTTACGGTGTGAAGCGGCAACATCAAGGCACCCGATGTTTCCATCACATCCACCACGGCTTTAATTGGGAAAAAAATCCTAAAGTCATGGTAACCGAATTGGTGTCAGTGATGAATGAAGCGGGGGCTCCGGGGTGTTGCCCTGCAGGTCTACCTGTACATCCAGATGCAGCTGTGCAGAAAGGAGAACCTGAAGGACTGGATGTCCCAGCGCTGCCTCCCCGAGGAGCGGCAGCACAGCCAGTGTCTGGACACCTTCCTGCAGATCGCTGAGGCCGTGGACTTCCTGCACAGCAAGGGCCTCATGCACAGGGACCTCAAGGTGAGCAGGCAGGCAGGCAGGCAGGAACGCATGCAGGCAGGCAGGCAGGCAGGCAGGAACGCATGCAGGCAGGCAGGCAGGCAGGCAGGCAGGAACGCATGCAGGCAGGCAGGCAGGCAGGAACGCATGCAGGCAGGCAGGCAGGCAGGAACGCATGCAGGCAGGCAGGCAGGCCGGCAGGAACGCATGCAGGCAGGCAGGCAGGAACGCATGCAGGCAGGCAGGCAGGCAGGCAGGCAGGCAGGCAGGCAGGCAGGAACGCATGCAGGCAGGAACGCAGGCAGGAACGCAGGCAGGAACGCATGCAGGCAGGCAGGCAGGCAGGCAGGCAGGCAGGAACGCATGCATGCAGGCAGGCAGGCAGGCAGGCAGGCAGGCAGGCAGGCAGGCAGGCAGGCAGGCAGGAAGGCTTCTTTCATTTTAATTTTTTAAATGGAAAAGTTTATTTTGATTTAAAAATAGCTCCAGTCGGCAGTGATGGGAGGGTTGGGGGTGGGAAGGGAGATGTGTCTGAGGCTGCAGATTATTATTATTATTATTATTATTATGATTATTATTATTATTTATTTTATTTATTTTTTCTTTTGATTTCCATTCACATCTTATTTTTCTTTGTTTTTCTTCATGTTTCTATTTTCAATCAGTATTGTATGTTGTTTTCTGCAATGTAAAACACGATGCTTCCTCTCCATTAAAACACTTCTGTATAATACTGCAAGAAAAGCAATATTTATCTTGTTGTTATAGAAAAGTAATGAGGATTTAAATTTTGCATTTCTGTATGTGATGCACATCATTTGATATCAGTGGATACTGAGTCCAATACGTCCCTCCGCAGCCGTCCAACATCTTCTTCACCATGGACGACGTGGTGAAGGTGGGCGACTTCGGCCTGGTGACGGCCATGGACCAGGAGGAGGACGAGGAGCTGCTGGTGGCTCTGACCCCCATGCCGGCCCTGACCCGCCACACGGGCCAGGTGGGCACCAAGCTCTACATGAGCCCAGAGCAGGTGAGACGCAATACTGGAACGCTACTGAGGAGGCCAGGAAACCCTGGTGTGCGTGAAGAACGGTGGCTTCCCGGAACAAGTACTCAGACCTTTTACTCAAAGTACTAAAAGTACAAATACTCTACTGACCCAAAATTACTGGAGTTAAAGTACAACATTGACAAGTTCTTGCTCTTAAATGTACTTGAAGTATTAAGAGTAAAAGTACTCGTCATATCCAGTGAGCCTGATATAACGGTCTATGACACTTTAACAAAAAAAAAATACTACAGTGTGGGTCAGTCGTTTACCAATAACTTCAAATACAAATAGAAATCCTGAATTTTTGTCAACGAAAGTAACGCGGTTAAATGTGTTGTGATGCGAAATGAAGTGGAGTAAAAAGTTACATTTGCGTTGAAACGTAGTGGAGTAAAGGTCAAAAGTCTCTGAAACAAAATAATACAGATACTTGAAAAATGTACTTAAGTACAGTAAATAAGTACTTGTACTTTGTTGGGGAGGCCTGAAAGTGGTGTAAAGTAGATAGATAGAATAAAGCACCTATCTATAGACTTACTTTAAACCACTTTCACCGGATGTACTAGGTCATCTCGGTACACTCATTTGGTGAACTTGGTAGTACAGTAGTATGGTAGTATGCCAGACATGTACAGGAGTAGTAGTAAGGGCGTGTCCTCTTCCTCTGTGAATGCAGTGTTTGATCGTTGCTCCTCCTCCGTCCTGCAGATCTCTGGGAACTCGTACTCCCACAAGGTGGACATCTACTCCCTGGGGCTGATCCTGTTCGAGCTGCTCTGCCCCTTCAGGACCCAGATGGAGAGGATCCAGGTGGGTGGAGCAGCACCTCCTCCGGGGGCTGCATGTTCGGCCATATTGAGTCATTATTTGCCCTTTTTTGTTTTGTTAGTCTATTTTACTGTTATTTTTGTTTTTCCTTTGTTCATTTTTATTGTTGTTGTTCTTTTTAAAGGGATCATTAACGGGACTTGTTATGCATAACTATGAGTGTTACTGTGATTGTTGTGTTAAATTGAGGTTGTCTGGCTGGTGCTTCAATGAAATACACACAAAAATGGTTTTAAGTACATTTGAACATTGCATTGACTTATGGCTACCAACAACAACAACAACAACAACACTAATATAATAAAAATAAAATGACCGCAACTAATAATACAACTACTATTAATAACAGCTACAACTACAACGACTACTACCACTAATAATAATAATTACCAATATAGCTGCAGGAGGTGATGCACGGGGTCCAGTTTGTTCGCATTGGTCAGGAATTACAGTTTTCAGTGTTCCCGTGAAAGACAGCATCACTTCCCATCGAGCCGAATTGCAATTTTCCGAGTTCCCATGGAACGCAGCATCAGTTTAAACAAATTTTCGGAGTTTCGATGGAACGCCGCAT
The DNA here is from genome assembly GCF_960531495.2 of Zeus faber. Lineage (NCBI taxonomy): Eukaryota > Metazoa > Chordata > Actinopteri > Zeiformes > Zeidae > Zeus > Zeus faber. Next base: position 1,016,468 of record NC_137198.1, on the reverse strand, counting down.
CAGTTCCTGTTGTCGCTCGCGTTGACCGGCGCAGATGCTGCGCAAAGCAACGCATACACACCAATCGAGACTAGACGTGGCGTACCGCTCACCTCGCCCCATGGCAAGCCCCGCCCCTCTCAGAGCCACACCCTGCGCATAAATAATAAATTGGGTTATGATGTCACAAAGGGACCCGCACCACCCCCCGCCAAAGGCTACGTCGGCTCCGCTTCCTGAAGAAAAACTGCGTTTTATCACAAATATCTGCTCCGATTATAGACCGATGTGGATCAAACTCGGTCTACAAAATGTCTGGACTGCCCTGAATACAACGCTTCATTCGTGTCCGTGGATTGAGCAGTCGCTGCGCACCAGGCACTTACAGCCAAATGCCCAGAGGAAAAATAAACATGTGAACAGAAACAATAGGGGGCCAGCCCTGCAGGATGGAATAATAATAATTTATATTATTCAAGACAAAAAAAGTCCCCAATGGCCCGAGTGCTGTCTCCTCCAACACAAAGCCTGTCTCTGGATCAATGCCGCTGATTAATTCTGTCTCCATCTTCCTCCAGACGCTGAGGGAGGTTCGAGCGCTGCAGTTCCCAGAGCTCTTCTCCAGGAACAACGCTCAGGAGGTGAGTGCATCTCCAGTGCCACCTAGCGGCCAGAGCGCAGACTGCAGCCGCTGTTGACACTGGAAGGGGAGGGAAAAGAAATGAATATAGACAATAGAAATGTTGACAATTTATGGTGGTAATTACAGCAAGCTTTGTTATAGCGAGTAACATAATTCACCGGATGAATAAAAACGTTTAATGTGATTCCTTTGAAATACATATGGATTACTTTGTCCTCAAAAACCACAGTGAATGGGGTTCAAAGGGGCAGCAGATATAACCTGATGATGGTTTGTATCAACACATCTACTGGTGAAATCAGCTGCAGGGAACCAGTCTCTCTGCCCCTCCTGAGCAACTGTGTGTGTGTGTGTGTGTGTGTGTGTGTGTGTGTGTGTGTGTGTGTGTGTGTGTGTGTGTGTAGCTGGGCATGGTGCGCAGCATGCTGTCCCTCTGCCCTGGTGAGCGTCCCGAGGCGGCCGACATCACGGAGATGCCGTTGTTCCAGGACCTGGAGCTGCCGAGCCGCGTGGCCGTGCGCCAGCGCTCACGCACGTACAGCGCCTCGTCCATGGGCCGCCCCACCCGCCCAGCCGCTGTGACGGGCTCCACCTGAGGAGGAGGAGGAGGGTGGGGCAGGGTCGGGCAGGGTCCACTCGAAGGGCGGGCTCCACCTGAGGAGGAGGAGGAGGAGGGTCGGGCAGGGTCGGGCAGGGTCGGGCAGGGTCCACTCGAAGGGCGGGCTCCACCTGAGGAGGAGGGCGTGGTCCGCTCGGGGAAGGCAGGGTGCTCTGGAAGGGCGGGCTCCACCTGAGGTGTGGCCATGAGGTGACATCATCACCGAGCCCCGCCGCCCCCCCCCCCCCCACGCCAAAGCTCCGCTCCTTCTCCGTCAGACGGGACGGTGCATCAGGAAGTTCCTCATTGACTGAGACCAAGATTCTACGTTGAAGACACAGAAACAAAGAAAAACAGATCAATATTACAGCAATTGGGTCCACTGTACACACATATACATATATATACATATATATACACATATATATATATATATATATATATGTGTATGTATGTATGTATGTATGTATGTATGTATATATATATATATATATATATATATATATATATATATATATATATATATATATATATATATATATATATATATATATATAGTAATTTCAAGTCACAGCCACAGGCTCCTCGCTCTTTCTAAAAGTCACTTTGTGACTTTGAAACTGTTTTGCATCTTGTGTTGATGCTTCCTCAACATCTGTTATTTATTTTACTGCACAAAAACTAAAGTCAAGGGAAGTAAAGTGGAGTAAAGTGGAGTAAAGTGGAGTAAAGTGGAGTGGAGTGGGTTAGAATCCTTGAGGGAAAACTCCAGGTTTGTTTTTGTTTTGACTTCAATGTTTTTATTGTTCTGATCAATAACAGGAAGTTGACCAGTTATTGATAGAACCAGTTGAAAAAGAAAAACAAGAGGAATGTTCCTTTAGTTTGTTTAATGACATCCCATAATCAACATGAAGAGCAAATGAAACTCATCTCCACTCAAATGGCTTGAAACATTCGAGCCCCGTTGGTTTGGGCACTGAGCCCTGCCCTGTGATTGGACAGAACACCTCCAATCAGCATCTGAGTGGGGGTGTCCGTCGCCCGTCCGTCGTCTCTCTCTCTCGAGCCTCAGGAACTGAATGGAGGGTGAGACGCCGCCCAGCGTGCCTGTCTGTCACACCAAAAAGGTTTATTCTAAAGATCAGTTTGTTTTCTACTTTTCCGTTTCTGAGTTCACAGTTTGTGATTCATGCTTTTTATTGTTTTTATTGTTTTTATTTTAAGACTTTTTCACACGGAACCAAGTTTTGTCGGCTCTGATTTGCCTTTCGATCGGGGAGTGGCGGCTCCTACGGGTCGAGCGCCGTGCCTCAACCTCCGCCTCCGCCTCCGCCTCCCGCTGGGGTTTTTTTTGGTGACCTGCATGTTCCCAGTCGGGTGGAGACACTGAGCGTCTTGGCTTTGATTGACACGTACGTTTGCGTTTCCTCTGCTTGTAAAGGCGAGCGGAGAGGAAAACACCAAAACCACAGAAGGAAAAACAACTTTCCTCCTTTTCTTTTGTCCGATCACGTTGTACATAAGGCGCCGCCTGGAGGAAGGAACCAATGACCTGAAATGCTGAATGTCGCCGAGCGGCCTCCCGGGAGCCACCGCCGGGTCAAAGGTCGAGAGCTGCTCCGTCGCCGCCGTCCGGGCGATACCAAAACGGGGGAAAGGGAAAAACATGTTCCCGGCTCCTTCCCTGTGGCTCACAACCCGCCCCCGAAAAGGAGGTCGGAGCTGTGCTGCGGCGGGAGGACAAGTCCCTTCTGGCTCCATGCGAAACACAACCAAGTTGCTCTTTTTGGGAGTTTAATTCCAAAGTCAGGACGCCCGAAAATTGACGATGCCAAGTCTTAATAACCTGGAATTTCTTAAAACCGTTTTAAACTTGTGGTCATTTGTTAAATGACTGTTGATGTGAAAGACGGAATGTCGTCAAATGGTTTTTTTGTTATTTGATTTTTTTTCCCCTTTTTTTCTAAATGTTCATTTCTCTTCGGCTTCTCAAAAAGAATCAATGCTTTTTGTTGGACGACATCTCTTTGTTTCAAAGAGCAGGTGAGGAATTTAAAAACGATCAGATTTCCTGTTGGATCAGCGGAGGCCGAAATGGGGTTGGAAGCTGCAGGAAGTTGAAGCTCGTTCTCCGCTGCGTCTGTAAATATGTTGATTTGTTTTATTTATGTTCGATGCCCAGACGGAGCCGTCGTGGTCGCTGACGTGACGACTGCGCGTTGCATTCCTACCGTGACTTCTTACGAGTCTTTACATTTAATAAACTCTTCTATAATGTTTGTACAGTTTGGCGTGGTTCTGCTCTTTTACTCCACCTCCCTCCACCTCCTCCCTCGCAGCCGCTGATGCGGTTGTTTTGTTTCCCGTTTGCGTGATGGGATGTTAACGTCGGGTCCGGAGGCGCAACCATCACTCAGAGCTTGGACTGACGTTGAAGTACAAATACCTGGACTCTACACGACGCTGAAGTACCGCGTTGAGCAGCCTGTAATACTCGATGAGGTTCCGCTGCAGCTTGTTCTCTGCAGACGATGCGCATCCCGGTTGTAGTCTTGAGCAGCGCCGTACGGTTGGTGTCACGGTCATTTAGGCTGCACCGTCGGCACCTTTGCTTCGTCTGGCCTATGGTCGGTGTAAATATAAATCCTGATTTAAGATCAATAAAGTAAAGTAAGGACGCTGTGTTAGAAATGCAGTCCGGTACAAAGTCCATTTTGCTGTGGAAATCAAGGAGGAAAAGGGGAAAGTATCCCAAACTGAATATACAGTAACTACAGTAAGTACTTTATTACGTTCCACAGACTCTCCTGAACAGACGGGCCGACGGAGCCTGACATTTTATTAGTATTTAGGAAACATTTTACTAAATTGTCTGAACAATGACCTTTCAGCGCTCGGCCTTGCTGGTGTTGATGATCGTGATGATGATAAGATGCAACATGTCTTCGATGAGTAGGGAATGGGAAGCCGACGTCACATTGCTGGAGCGAGACGCCATATTTTTGTGGGATCTCTCGCACCGACTGTGAAGGCGACTGTGTGTTTGAGTTGAAAGATGCTTCGGAAGGAGGGCGGGGCTCCTGTATAACACCATCTCGATACGCGGACTACGCTACGATTCAGGGGCGATGCTATTTAACACGGAACCATTTAATGAGATAGCGTGCGATTTTCCATTCCATTATATATAAAATAAGACTATTCTATAAAAGTATATCTTAAATATCTGACAATTTCTTTTTTAATATTTTTGCCAATTCGTACACACAGATATTATATATTATAAGATATTATCATATATATATATATATATATATATATGATATCTTAATTGCATTTTCTTTATTGTTTTATCATATTGTTTTATTATTTTTATTCTATTTTTTTCCGGACTGTTAAGCTTTTTATTTTTTGATGCTTATGGTCTGTACTGAAGTGACCAAACCTCATCGGAGGAAATTCCTCCCACATGTTTATGTACCTGGAGAAAATAAACCAATTCTGATTGTACAAGTGGCATCGCTGAACTTCAAATAGACATTTTATTAACGACCAGGGATTCACTTGGATTCTTGTGACTTTAGGCCTTTTCAATATAATAACATGTCATATATTGGGATTCTGACATAGTAACATATCAGATTCTAATGAGCCTGGATGGATTGGAGCGTCGGTGTCGGTTCAACGGCGTCAAAGTGACGTCTGTGACGTCTGACTTCAGAGTCGGTTGGTGTAACGGTTGGTGTAATGGTTAGGGTTAGTATACCACCATATCATCATATCACCATACCACTATATCACCATATCACCACCACAATATCACCCTACCACCATACCACGATATCGCCATACCACCATGCCACCACCACGATACCACAACATCATCATACCACCACCACCATACCACCTTACCACCATACCACAATATCACCATACCACCATACCATCATACCACCATACCATCATACCACCACCACCATCATACCACCATACCATCATACCACCACCACCATCATACCACCATACCATCATACCACCACCACCATCATACCACCATACCATCATACCCTCATACCACCATACCCTCATACCACCATACCATCATACCATCATACCCTCATACCCTCATACCATCATACCCTCATACCCTCATACCATCATACCACCATACCCTCATACCATCATACCATCATACCCTCATACCATCATACCCTCATACCATCATACCCTCATACCCTCATACCCTCATACCCTCATACCCTCATACCATCATACCCTCATACCATCATACCCTCATACCATCATACCATCATACCACCATACCATCATACCATCATACCACCATACCATCATACCATCATACCACCATACCATCATACCACCATACCATCATACCACCATACCATCATACCATCATACCATCATACCCTCATACCATCATACCATCATACCCTCATACCATCATACCCTCATACCCTCATACCATCACACGATCATACCCTCATACCATCATACCATCATACCACCATACCATCATACCATCATACCCTCATACCCTCATACCATCATACCACCATACCCTCATACCATCATAGCCTCATACCCTCATACCATCATACCATCATACCATCATACCACCATACCATCATACCATCATACCCTCATACCCTCATACCATCATACCCTCATACCACCATACCCTCATACCATCATAGCCTCATACCCTCATACCATCATACCATCATACCCTCATACCACCATACCATCATACCCTCATACCACCATACCATCATACCATCATACCATCATACCATCATACCCTCATACCATCATACCCTCATACCCTCATACCATCACACGATCATACCCTCATACCATCATACCATCATACCACCATACCATCATACCCTCATACCACCATACCATCATACCATCATACCCTCATACCCTCATACCATCATACCACCATACCCTCATACCATCATACCCTCATACCCTCATACGATCATACCCTCATACCATCATACCATCATACGATCATACCATCATACCCTCATACCCTCATACCCTCATACCATCATACCATCATACCATCATACGATCATACCCTCATACCCTCATACCCTCATACCATCATACCCTCATACCCTCATACCATCATACCCTCATACCCTCATACCATCATACCCTCATACGATCATACCCTCATACCATCATACGATCATACCATCATACCATCATACCCTCATACCCTCATACCATCATACCCTCATACCATCATACCATCATACCCTCATACCATCATACCATCATACGATCATACCCTCATACCACCATACCATCATACCCTCATACCATCATACCCTCATACCATCATACCCTCATACCACCATACCATCATACCCTCATACCCTCATACCATCATACCATCATACCCTCATACCATCATACCATCATACCACCATACCATCATACCATCATACCACCATACCATCATACCACCATACCACCATACCATCATACCATCATACCATCATACCCTCATACCATCATACCATCATACCCTCATACCATCATACCCTCATACCCTCATACCATCACACGATCATACCCTCATACCATCATACCATCATACCACCATACCATCATACCCTCATACCACCATACCATCATACCATCATACCCTCATACCCTCATACCATCATACCACCATACCCTCATACCATCATAGCCTCATACCCTCATACCATCATACCATCATACCATCATACCACCATACCATCATACCATCATACCCTCATACCCTCATACCATCATACCCTCATACCACCATACCCTCATACCATCATAGCCTCATACCCTCATACCATCATACCATCATACCCTCATACCACCATACCATCATACCCTCATACCACCATACCATCATACCATCATACCATCATACCATCATACCCTCATACCATCATACCCTCATACCCTCATACCATCACACGATCATACCCTCATACCATCATACCATCATACCACCATACCATCATACCCTCATACCACCATACCATCATACCATCATACCCTCATACCCTCATACCATCATACCATCATACGATCATACCCTCATACCACCATACCATCATACCCTCATACCATCATACCCTCATACCATCATACCCTCATACCACCATACCATCATACCCTCATACCCTCATACCATCATACCCTCATACCATCATACCATCATACCACCATACCATCATACCATCATACCACCATACCATCATACCACCATACCATCATACCACCATACCACCATACCATCATACCATCATACCATCATACCCTCATACCATCATACCATCATACCCTCATACCATCATACCCTCATACCCTCATACCATCACACGATCATACCCTCATACCATCATACCATCATACCACCATACCATCATACCCTCATACCACCATACCATCATACCATCATACCCTCATACCCTCATACCATCATACCACCATACCCTCATACCATCATAGCCTCATACCCTCATACCATCATACCATCATACCACCATACCATCATACCATCATACCCTCATACCCTCATACCATCATACCCTCATACCACCATACCCTCATACCATCATAGCCTCATACCCTCATACCATCATACCATCATACCCTCATACCATCATACCCTCATACCACCATACCATCATACCATCATACCATCATACCATCATACCCTCATACCATCATACCCTCATACCCTCATACCATCACACGATCATACCCTCATACCATCATACCATCATACCACCATACCATCATACCCTCATACCACCATACCATCATACCATCATACCCTCATACCCTCATACCATCATACCACCATACCCTCATACCATCATAGCCTCATACCCTCATACCATCATACCATCATACCATCATACCATCATACCCTCATACCCTCATACCATCATACCCTCATACCCTCATACCATCATAGCCTCATACCCTCATACCATCATACCATCATACCCTCATACCACCATACCATCATACCCTCATACCACCATACCATCATACCGTCATACCATCATACCCTCATACCCTCATACCATCATACCCTCATACCATCATACCCTCATACCATCACACGATCATACCCTCATACCATCATACCACCATACCATCATACCCTCATACCACCATACCACCATACCCTCATACCCTCATACCATCATACCATCATACCCTCATACCCTCATACCATCATACCACCATACCCTCATACCATCATAGCCTCATACCCTCATACCCTCATACCACCATACCATCATACCATCATACCCGCATTCGGCGTCGATACATGGCCACAGATCAGGCCTTCCACAGGGGAATTCCACGTTTTAAACCAGGGGCCTCAAAGTCAAACGCGCCGGGGGCCACGGGCCGGGTTGTCTCCTCCCGCGTGGAGCATCAAGCCAAAAACAAACTGTTCCCTCTTTTTATTTGGAGGTTTTTTTATGTTCATTTGTATTTACACAGATCACAAACAGCACAACTGAGAAAAGCAAATAATGCTGTCGTGCATGTTGTTCACGGTGGTTGATATTCAGATGGATTCACTGTGTGATGTTCGTTGACATTGGGCTCAGTTCAACGTTGTGTCAGAGACGTCGCGGCCCCGTTCAATTCACTCGGGGCCCGGACGTGGCCCCCGTTTTAAAACCTCTCATCGAATGTACTTATTTTATTATTTTGAAGGGTGTATTTCAAGCGTCAATTTCCACCTCTTTATTCTTATTCTTGTCTTAATGTTTGTTGAATTCCTACTTTATTTCACTTTCGCTGCTGCTCCCTCGACGTCGCTGTCGGTGCGCACATCCGGTGTCTCCGACGTCACTTCCTGTCGTCACTGCGGCTCGGTGCGGCGGACGGAGCGTCATGGCCGCCGGGAGGATGTGAGCGCAGCGTCTGAGAACAGACCCGCCACCGCCGAGCTCCCTGACGCCGTCGCACACCTTATCCAGCGGCCTCTCCGACGGACCTCGCCCCCCCTCGGCCTCCACGGCGGCCGCCTTTGACCAGAGGATGGACGGGGCGACGCGGCGGGCCTGCCCGAGCTTCGGCCGGAGCCGGAGCCGGAGCCGGAGCCGCAGCCGCAGCCGCAGCCGCGGTGTCCCGGCGACGCTGAGCCCGCTGCTGCTGCTCTGCCTGGCCGGGCTGCTGAGCGGAATGCCCGGCCTCTCCCACGCCAAGGAGTGCGAGAAGCCGTGCGTGAACGGCCAGTGCGACGCCACTGCGGGCGGCTGTGCCTGCCTACCCGGGTGGGTCGGGGACCAGTGCCAGCACTGCGGAGGCAGGTTCAGGTACGGCGCACCATCACCCGGGTTTAAGGGAAGACCTCCCTGGGGTCGCTCCAAGATCCAGCCCCGCTGTCCTGGGGTTGGACGGCGGTCCTTAGTCGTTGTATGGGCGGATGGTCGGCCCAGGGCTGGCTGTCTGGGTGTGCGCTACCTGAGGCAGGTCATAACGGGCCAAGGCCGGGGTGGTGATGGGATGGGAACCACCCAGATCTCCTCCACCCAGATTCGGGGTTGAAGTGGCGGGGGTGACCGTGACACTGCCTTAAAAAGTATTAAATTCAACTGTCAGATGCCAGCAGACATCCTTCTGTCTCCTCCACCCAGAGGCGGACATGCACTGTAGTCATGGGGATGGTTGCGATGCTGGCCGCAGGGTGTCCGCAGGTCCTAAAAATGTCTTAAATTCAGTTTTCCATATATTAGGCCTCAGTCATCAGTGCAGCTTAGTTCAGGTCGTTTTTCCCTCCAGGGGTAATTTAGTTTGCAGCGTAACTGTACATTAACACAAGCTATATGGACAGTAGGGCGAACAAGACAGACATGATGGACCTAATAGAGCAATAAAAATAAAATGGTTAAGTATCTATCCGTGCACAGTATCCAGCCATAGCAAATGCTTGGAAAGAATTTAAACACCGGGGAACCTGTACCTCTGTCTTGATGAGAGAAGGTGAAATTCCTCTTAAAGAGGGGGTCAGGACTGCCAGAGTCTTAAATTAGTCCTAAATCAAAAATTATGAGGACTTCATTTCAACGTAAACAAACGGTCTGATTTGATCTTTTTTTTTCTTTTTTTTTTCGAGCTCCTCTGCATCTGTCAACATGTCTGATGTCTGTCAGAACACAGGCCGATGAGATGGTCAGACATAGACAGGTGGAACATACCTTCATACTTAACTTAACACATACTTGTACTAGATGAACCCACTCACTTTGTACTTGCCTTATACTTACCTGTGGAGAGAAATCCAAGAAAAGCCTTGTGCTTACCTGTCTGAAGTCCTGTGGAAACAAAGTACTGGGTAGATTGACCCCAGTCCCCAATCACACACCTTGCCATCTGACCTGAATGAAGCTATTCATAGAATCATGTAGTTCATAGCCTGTTTCTACCCAATACTTACCGCTCTGTTCCAATATGTACTGCTTACACCACACTTAATTTTCGATGAGAGAGGTGATTTTGTGCAAAGATCAGTATTAACTTCTGTGAGAACGTCTCCCAAAAAGGCGTTATTACATTAAACCCTGATACCTGCAGACACCTTTGGTTTAGGTTTGGTTTGGTTAGGTTTATGGGTTCCACTATGTTGTGTTGGTGAATGGCAATGTGTTGACCACTCATCTAGACCTGGGGTGTGCTTTTTATAAATGGTTTTAAGGTTAAAGATGTCAGTGTAACACTCTTTCATCGAGAGCTTTCAGGTACGGACTCTTTGCAACCTTCGCTGGCGTTTCAAACTCACATCGGCTGGACACGCTTTGCAAACCACCTAAAGCTGAAAGCGATTCCATGGCTGTAGTGAGCGTTATAAACCGGGTTGTATATTGTCTAACGGCTGACTCACTCGACCTCCTCACACCGTGGAGTCATTTCCTTCACTTAAGTTTATAAATTGATTGGAGGAAGTTTAGTTATTGCCTCCCAACAACAAACAGGGTTATTCAGGGACGGTGTGGAAATGCAGTGGTTTGACTTTACGAGGCGGCTGAGTTTGCAGTGTGGTGCTGACAGGGCAGGGGCAGAGGGGTGGTGCTGGCGGTGGTGCTGGAGCACAGCGGGGGGGTGGATGTGTGGACGGTTACATGACAAAATATCAAGACTGAAAGTCCTCAGAACTCAAATACGGGGATTCATCAATACTCATACTGTTATTGTAAATTGGTCCTTTATCAGGGTGAAATTGACCTTAGAGAATATTCCCCGTACTAAAAATGCCTCAAGCCAAGTGAAATGTGTTACATAATAAAGAAAAGCAACTTTATATTCTTTATGTTTGGACACACAGTAGTATGTCAACAATTAATTATATATATATATATATATATATATATATATATATATATATATCAATCGTTATGCTCCAATGAAACTAGCTATATTGAGTGTTATGGATGGGATCTTAACTCCGTTGTTGGAAATTATTTAAAGTTTAGAGCTCAGAATCGGTAGAGGCAGTGAAAAAGCGGTATTATCCATTCAATACATGTGGCAAGCGACTCCCACGAAATACATGTCATTAGCTGCAACTGTGGGATGAAGATCCCCAGGAGAGGTGGAGAGACCAGCGCAGTTTCTGTCCAGGTGTTTTGAGGGGGAGACGCTAAACATCATTAGGCCAGGTTCCATGTGGAAAGTGCAGAGGTCTACACAATGAAACCCAATTCCGAACCTGCTTTGCCGTTTACTCTGAGCTGCTGAGCCAGGTTTCTGTGCTGGTGCACAAACTCGGCAGGTGGTTGGAATGAACGCTGCATTGGTCAAAGGTTTTGTAACATCTGTTAATTCAGACATGTGGACCGTAGACTGTTAGTCGCTGGCTTTTCCCTGTGCTGTATACTTGCTCTACAGGGCGTTCAGACCAGGAACAGGTTGAGAAATGGCCAAAAGACATACTTTAGTTTAAAGACGGCACTGGTGTAATTTTGATCACTTACTATTACAGAAGATTTTCCCCGTCTTAAACAAACCGTTGTGAGCAAAGCTGCAGCTATAGGGTGTATACTTAGTGCATATTGGCCTAGTTTACTAAAGCTTTCGTGTCATTCATGTTGATGATGTGTGCAAGAACACTGTGAGACTTGAGCGTTTTGAGGTATACCTGCTGAAAATCACACCGATGTTTACTTGTCCTAATATCACCGTGTTGCTCAACTGCAAGCCTTTTTGCTCACAGTTCAGTCCAGTTTTGATATTTAATCTCCTCCAGCTACCAAGCAACAGGCCTGGAAAAAATGTTTCTTTCAAGTTCTGAATTTCAAACTGAAATTTCTCTTTGAAGGTGACTCAACTTTTCAGGGACATTTTCTAACATTTCAATGAGTATGGAGAAAATATTACTGTGCAAGGCCTCTAAAAAAGAAAGCAATTTAGCCAAAGCTGAGTAGAGTTCTGTAAAATATGTGTCCGATGATGTAAACAGGCAGTGAGAGCAGTGGGCTCGTTTGTCACTGTACTGTCGTTGATCCATGAGTTACGGTTTTAATATCTCTACTGTCGCTCGGTCGGAATTGGTGTTTGTTGGAAAGCTAATGTTGCTCTCAGATTGTGATGAGCTTGCACCTCTGTGTGGCCAAAAGGGCGAGGGCCAGACCGTACGTTTACATGAATAAGCTGAAAAACTGGAATAAGATTACACTTTCAACAAGGTGTGAACGTGTGTTCGTATTTTATTTTTCCTTCAACCAACCAAGTTGCACGTCAGCTAAGTCAAGTTGGGAGCAGAGGGAGTGATGTGTACGTTCCTTGCGTCACGTATTTTAGGAGAGACCTCCACCCATCCAAGAATTTTTATAAATTCAGCTCTTTTGTTTCATTTTCACTACAGAAGTACGTGTAAACACGCGGTCGTTCAGCGGGTGAGTCAACTATTTCCGGGTCAACTGCATATGGTGGGAACCTCTCACTTTTTGGTCAGTGTGGAGAATGAAGGGTTAAGGATCAAACTGTCCGTCTGCCTTATTCACAATAAAATCTGATCTTTGGTGGGTATGTAAATGCACCAAGAGACAGACACAGAGAGAGGATTTGTCTTGAATTTACTTCCACACTCTGGCTGACAGACAGACAGACAGACAGAAAGCAAGGACATGCAAAATTCGACTGCAGCCAGCTAGTGATTATTTTCATGAGTAATTAATTTGATTGTTTTTAGTATTATTCAGTAAATACGGAAATTAAATTTAGACCATGAATGCATTTTGAAAATGAGAAAAAATATAATGATCATTTCTCATCTGACATCTCCTGAACCCAAACAGGCATCCTGAAATGTTTTAATATGTTTAAGCCAAACTACTACTACGCACTACTCGTGCGTGTTTTCAAAAACAAAACTGAGTTTAGACCCGACAGACTCATCAGGGATTCCTCCTGGTGAAAGATCTTGTGATGTCTGAAACCCTGTCGCCGATCAGTCATGTAGTGTGAAAACCACAAGACTCCAAGATTCCCCATCAAGAGACAAAGTTGTGTAGTGTGAACAGTACAGAGATCTGCCGACTTTGAAAGTCTCGTATTGTGTCCAGGGCATTACGTACAGACTCAGTAGCAGAATCCAGCGTCAAAGCAAAGCACCAGGCCTGCACTGCATCAGAGCCGTAGACCGGGGGAAGCTGGACCTCTTGAGAGCCTCTTTTCAACCACATTAGCACGGTCAATTACTGGCGTTATCTGAACAAGAGAAAACGGAGGCTGTTGCACTCCTTAACTGCCCGTGATTAAGAATGACAGCGTGGAATGCTCTCAGGATGAAATGGTGTCTGTCCCTCTTGTCATGGAAATGGGGGTATCAAGGAATCAATTATAAAGAGGCTTAACATACAGTATAATATTCCTTGCAAGGGGTGGAAATTATGACAAGCTCCCGGCTAAATAGCTGTTAGAAATGATAGATTTGACTGATGTTTAACTTTGGAAGGAGAGGGGCCATCGCTTCATAATTCTATGCTTCGCTAAATATCTGATTGTATAATAAAATGATGGAAGTGGTTGGTGAGCACATTTTAGTATTTTTGGTATTTTTAAAGCTTCTAGAGCTTATTGTGTGTAATCACCGGGTGTCGTGACATTTCACAGCATATATGTACGACCGTATGTATGTGACAAATAGCCTCTTGAATCTTCAATCTTGAACACTGATCGTCAGGGTGTGCAGTCTGGTGGCCAGGGGATAAAATTGAATGTGCATTGCAAATGTACTTTATTCAAACAGCATATTATCTTAATGGTTAAAGGCAGCCCCATCTAATGTTGAGGTCTAGTCCACTCCAGGAGCATGATTGAAATGAAATATACACCAAAGCTGTTGCTTTCTAAACCGAGAATTTCCACAAAAAGGTAATGCTCTTGTTTAGTGTTGGCATCAAAGGGCTGTTAGTTGCGCTGTTGTTGTTGTGGTTGCATCTGTGATCTTGGCCATGTTTAGCATACAGACAATGCCGCCATACAAGACTGCTTGGAGCTGCTATCGGGGGCGCTGGTTCACTGCCAAGATGGAATCGTGGTGAACCAGGAGAGTACCAGAGTAGTAAGACTGCTGTTTCAGTGCCTGTTGCCTTCCTTCTAGAAACACATCCTAATGATGGCTGTATCTTGTCATCAACACCACTAGGGTCATCTGTTATGTTGTTGGCATTACTATTGTGAGGGGTGAGGAGTCAGCCGTGTCGTGTGTGCTGGCTGCTACTGAGCCTTCAACATCCAATATTTTCAGTATTATATAATATTGGTGGTAATATAGCATCAAAAGTATGATATGCTAAAATAATACAATGTAATATATTATTATTTTTAGGGCTCCAGCCCGCAGCGCTGACAGACCGGAGGAGCAGATGCAGCGTACAGTGTAAACTCAGAAAATTGGAACTCGTGTTGCATTTCACAGAACCCCGAAATACTGTGATTCGTACCTAACACGACTTAACTGGACCCCTTGTATTGCTGTCTGCAGCTATATTTATTAATATTATTATTATTAGTAGTAGTATTATAATATTCCAAAAAAGTACTGTCATAAAACCAATCTAAAACAGAAGAATCTATTCATATTTCACTATAAAAAATACTACTAAAAGTCAGACCAAGTAGTCCTTTATATTGTTTTATTGGTGCCTCTTGATTAACCATAAAGCTGTTGTCAGTATGAACTTTGGACACCAGAAAAAGATCAAACTTCTGTCTTGTTTTTTTGTTTGGTCTTTCCAGTGTTGTCGGACCTTCAACCCTGCCCGTGTTGGCTCCATAAAGCCCCCATCCATCTCCCTCTCGCCCTCGCCCTTTGTCTGCGATTCCTAACATTGATGCCAAAACATGGCATGGCACCATGGCATGGTGTGGCAAATTTACCATCGGCTCTGCAAAGCCACTCAATTTGACTCAGAGCCATAACTACTTAATTTGTACAATCCTGGTGTCGCTCTGTGATCCAACCACATCCCGTGTTTTTTCTCAGAATCGTCAGAACCTGGTCTCACTGCCTCATTCTCCTTGACAGGTCACCCTCCCAGTGGCAGCCATCACTGCCATTATTCTGTAATGCAATTAATGTTTAAACCCCAGTGCCAGGTAATGGACATCTTTGCTCAAACTAAATCAAACTAAATTATTTAGTGTCTGTTATTAAATATAGGAATTTAAGTAATGTTTAATAGTTGTATTAAAGTAAACATATTTAAAGACTGCAAAAGACGGGTCATAAATATTCCTGTCTGCGCGGACCAGCTCAGTGAGTCTTGCCTCAAACTTCTCCATTTTTTAACGAAATTAAATGAGGAGAAACGTTCCTTGCGTCCAGTCACAAAATCTTGCAGGTGTGTGACATTGCGTGGGTCCCCACGCGCCATTGTGCCACCCCCTGGTGACGTCATTCGCTTTTATGTCATCAATTAATGTACGATGGTTTAAGGTTTACAACTATAGATGAAGGAAATTCCTTTAAATTTGTATCCCTAGTGTAAAAGCCTTTGTGCTTGATCTGGTATATAACCCCCAGACAACAGACAGTTTCAGCTGGTACCACCCACTATGGCAGTGGATAAGTCACTGTCATGTGAAAAGTAATGTAATTCAGAACTTTGGCACATCTCAATGGGTTAATGAGGCACTGATGCACTCCTAACTTCCTCAATATTAATGTGGGTTGGGAAAAAACTTCACTAGAGATGAGATGAGTGAATATTGTTCGCAGACTCCCTTATCCAGGTCGGCCCACTCAAGTCCGAGTTTGACCGTTTAAGGGTGTGTCCAGGACACTCCCTTCCGCTAGCAGCCACACTGAGGCAAATCTTCTCAGTGCTGGTCTTAGTGGCTCTCCTCTAAAGAACGTCCCGTGTGTGATGCCTGAGATACTGTTGGCCAGTGGTGTCAAACATTAGATACATGGACTAGATGCGGCCCCCCCATCTTCAAATTCAATGTTCCCGGCAGACAAACAACTTGTACTTTGCCGCATGTTGTAAATCTTAGGTATCCTGTTGACGGATTCCAGCTTCATGAGCCTAAACAAGCTTTTGAAACAAGCTTTCGAGTTTTTGAATTGGCACCGCTGGTCATAGGCACATACACGCGTTGACATCCAACCTCAAAAAATCTGGCTCACATGAAGTGGTCGGCAGTCCAATCAGGACTGCTTCATAAAATGAATCTGTTGGCCATTCTGAGAAATTGCAGCCCTTGCCCAGAGACTAAAGGTAAACCCTGCAAAGTTAACATGGACCCCAGGGAGTCCAAAGGCCCTCCCTGAGAGATGGTAGTCCGCAGGCACTCCGAAGGAGATGATACTCTTTAGCTCCTCCCAGGAAGATCATAGTCCCAAAAATCTGTAGTCCCTGCAAAGCAGTGGTTTCCAAACATAACAAACTAGTTGGTCACAGTTGAGGGCCAGATGGATTGAGAGCAGCTTGCTTATGCGCCGGTAAGTCAAACAATTAATACATGAATTTCTACTCAAATCCACCGGGCCCAGGAAAGTAGAGAATAGTGACAATTATTATGACATTTTCACATCTTTGTCACTTGTAGCTGCAGCAAAGGCAGTTGTGAACTGGCAAACAGCTTTTTCAGGACTGAAGGTGACGGCTGACTCATTTACACAGGGAATCAAACCCCTAACCCTGGTAGTAACCGTGGCATGTTACGCAACTGATAACCCATTAGACTGACAAAAACAAAAACGACCGCTCGACTTGAAGAATCTCAGTCGACTGACCGTATTCTGACTGATGATTCGACTCGTCGGCTTTCACGGGGCAGCCCTAGGAAAATCCCTGCGCTGTTCCAGTATCGATTCTCTGTCTGGCTCTAAAAGCTAAAATGTTGAATTAAACAAAACTAATTTAGCTAGCTAACCCAGGTGTTTGGGAAACCTACTACAAACTACTATCTACTAACGCCTCAGGGCTGTTCAGCTGCACCGATCAGCCACAACATTAAATCCACTAATAACACTAAAATTGTGTAGCTCCCCCTCGTGTCCCCAAAACATCTGTGAGGTGGAGGCAGTGACTCCACCAGACTCTGAAGGTGTCCTGGACGTTAGACGTTAGCAGCAGATCCTTTAAATCCTGGAAGTTGGAGGTGGGGCCCCCATGGATCAGGCTTGTTGTTACAGCACATCCCACAGATGCTCCATGGGTTTGAGATATGGGGCATTTGGAGGCCGAGTCAACACTTTGAACTCTTTGTCGCGTTCTTCAACCCATTCCTGAACAATGTGTGCAGTGTGGCAGGGCGCATTATCCTGCTGAACGAGGCCACTGCTATCACGGAATACCGTTGCTATGAAGGGGTGTACTTGCTCTGCAACAATGTTTAGGTAGTTGGAAGGGATGGTAACGACACAGTATTTCGCTAGTTGACGTGGGATGTTCTGATGTGGACCTGTGGCTTAAAAAAACACACAAGGTATATCATTTAATATACATGTTAAATGGCTTAATTCACCTCCAAATGTATCTTAATTTAAGGTTATTTTCCCAGATAGGCCTATTTATTTTCCCATCAGATATGGATTTCCTTTTCCACACTTAATCACTGCGGCACTGTGTCTGCGCTGTGTCCTTTCATCACCACAATTGGGTGGCGTGGAGAAGGATGTTTGAAAATTCTTTCTTTACGATGTTGTGGGCTCAGCCTGTAGCCTTCACCAACGTTTATTCAACACTTTCGTAAAATTCAAAGCAATCACCTGTTATAATTGAAATAATTAAACAAGTTGTTTGAATGTCTGAAAATGAAACTCTTTTTCCTAATCAACATTGCTTTGCATTGCATACATTTGCCAATGTAGGCTGAAATAAATAAACAAACGAATCCTGCTTAATTATATATTCAGTGATTTTAAAAACGAAAAAAAAAACAAAAAAAAAACGCTAGAGATCTACGTGGCTTTACTCACACATGATGGTGGTCTGACATAGCGACATGATGATAAAGCGATGTCTGAAATGAAACCTTATTTGTCTATGCAGCCCATGTGTGCGTGCGTTATGGGACAGGACAGGGGGCAGTTGACATTGCGGGCACAAAAATATCTATCATAGGCCCGCCTTGGAATTCTTCGAAAGAATTCAGAAAATGCGAAACACCCCTGCAGTGCACACCCATAACAGTACTGTCCCAAAATAGTACCCTGAGTTCCTTATTTTATTTTGAAGGTTTTGAATTGGCTATAAACAGTCAAGTTTTCCAACGTAAAGGAAAACAAAAAACGAAAGACCTGGCTCCCCACGTGCGTCAATGAGCCTTGGGCTCCGTGACCCTGTCGCCGGTTCAGCGGTCGTCCTTCCTTGGACACTTTTGGTAGTAACCACTGCACAGTGGGAACAGCCACAAGACCTGTGCTTGTGGAGATGCTTTGACCCAGTCGTCCAGCATCACAATGTGCTCCTTGTCAAAGTGGCTCAGAGCCTGACCACGCCCATTTTTATACTTCAACAACTGACTCTTCACCTGCTGCCTCATAAGTATTTAACACTATATATATATATATATATATATATATATATATATATATATGTGTGTGTGTATATATATGTGTGTGTGTATATATATGTGTATATGTAAAACCGTGTATAATAATCATAATATATAACAGTGTATAATCATAATATATAACAGTATATATATATTATAATAATAATATATCCCACCCCTTGACAGGTGCCATTGGAACGAGATGAGCATTGTTACTTCACCCGTCACTGGTTTAATGTTGTGGCTGATGTTCAGTCAGTGTACTCATAATCCATAGAGATTACTTAAACTTTGAAATTTCAATTACATAATCATACAACAGTAAAAATCCTTAAGATTACATAAATGAAATCTAAAATCAAAAACAAGCTCCAAAGAAATGTTCATGAAGGTAAGTGTTTAGAATACTGGGTTGTTATTATTGTTGTAGTTTGGATTTATGTATTTCTTGAGACATTTTAGATATCTGACGAGGGCTGCCCCCTGAAAGGCGACAATTCAAATCATCTGTCAGTCGACTGAGATTCTTGAAGTCGAGCAGTTGTGTTTTGTTCTTTTTTGGTTACCTTTTTGTCAGTCAGTGTGCATTACAATAACTGGGTAAAAGAGATTGAAGCTTACAAAAATGCACAGGGATAACATTTCAGTGAGGAATTATGATAAGGGGGAATCTTGGACTCGTTCTCTGGTATTACGTTTGAAGACGCGGACTCCACTTGGCGGTTAATAACGCTCCAAAGCGGGAAGCGCTGCTGTGTTCATGGGAACTAATTCCGGGAGTGATTCTGCCAAATCTTCATATTGAACAGTCAAAACGGGTCGGGTACACCCCTTTATTTTACAGGAACTAACGGTTATGTATTTATTTTATGACTACTTCATTTAATATATATTTTTATACAGAGTCAAATTCGATTCCTGACATGGCATTGTTTTTTATCTTTCTTGCTGTAATATCCAGCCTTGGAGACACATGGATGCTGAAAGCGCTCAGAGGAGATTGAAATGTACTGCGGTCCGTAATAATATAGCAGCAGGAAGATGGCCGCTGGATCTTTCACAGAGTGATGGCGGAGCTTCGGGTCCCCGGAGAGAGACCTGTTTGTGCTCGCTGTGCGAGGCCACGGCTCCCCGAAGGCCCGGCTGCATTAGCCAAGCGACTCCTGTAATGAGGCCGTTAGTGTTGGTGTTGGTCGTTAAGGTGCCCCTGGAAGATGGAGGGAGGAGGGTTTTTCAGGAGAAATCCCTGAGCTAGCACTGTGTTAGTGTGTCCTCTGGTTTGTTTTGGTTCGATATTCCACTTGCAAATTTCACCTCTGTCTCAGGTTGTGCAGCAAACAACACTCCCTTCTTACACAGAGCCTCGAATTAACAGGAGAAAAATCCAGTTTATTTGGCAAATCATCTGTGTATATTAGTGCTGGGTTAAAATAATTGCTACTACGATCATTCAATTCTATTAAAAAGTTTCTTCTAAAATGTAATTTAAAATGGTAATGTCAATAGTTTTTTTGGGAGCTCTTTAACCATTTTCTCTTCAATTAAATTCCACCATAGTCACAATTGTTGTAATGCACATCAGATGGTTTAATGAAAAGTCGGTCGCAATTCTTAATATGTATAAAATGTCAGTATATAGCAGTGACTCAAAATTTTATCAAGAGATCCTGTCCAATACACAGCCCACTTCTGCCATCCACAAAAGACGACAGTCCCTTTAATTGATTGAGCCCTAAATGCGCAGGAATTGTTTTTATCTTTTTGTGCCAAATCAGTAATCTGTATGCACTTGATTGCTGATTCTAAACTTTATAACTCATCAACTTTGTGTGCAGCCAGTGTTTCTCGCTGTTGTGCTGGATGAATGCTCAAGAACTGGACTGGGGAAAAAAAACATTTGCTTGAAAGGTTCATTTTAAAAAGCCCGTCTCGTGGCCAGGATGGGTTGGTGGTCCCCAAGGGAAAAGCTCTGTGAAATCCCTGACTAGCGCTTACCGTCCTTACCTGGACTAAATACCTGGAGTTGGTGCAAGTTGCTTGTAAAAGAAAAAAAAGACATCTTACGTCTTTAGGAGGAATAAAAGGAATTTGTCGCCGTAGAGATATGGACTTTTTTGCTGCAGATCCATAGAATGGTCCAAGTTTTGTCCCATTTTCTTTCATTCATTAGGAGCAGGTGTCTTTTTTGATTGATCGATGGTAGGGTTGCCGCAGTTACCGGTGTTCCATTGTATTCCACGTCGTTCGGGTATACACCAATAACATAACTTGCCCGCCGTCCCCACTGTTGTTTTGCTTTTTTATAAAATAGAAATAAAACCCATTTTGTTCATTTTCACGTATTAGTGCCGAGGCTCAACAAATTAAAAAAAAATATATTTTTTGATTTGTAAAATACTAAGCACGTTATCAACTGAGCCGGACGCTACAAAACTAAAAATGAAAGTGTCTGCTTCTCATGTGGGCACCGCAGAGTCGCAGCAAAGTCTGCAGGGTCACATTTCACCTAATCACAGGGGGAGAGGAGAGTGGCTCCTTAGATTGGGTCTAGATCAGGACCGGTCTCCCTCCATGCCTAATCTCCATGTCTCATTTGCACCCGTGCTTAACGGGGACAAAATGTCCGGTGGTACCGACAACACTGGAGTTGTCATGAGTTCATTAACCGGTAGGAAAAAAAATCCTCACCGTGGCAACAAAGTTTATAAATTGACCAAATCGTCCTGTGACAATTTGGGCTGAATCATGTTTTGCAGTGAACGCCAACGGACTGCTTGCAAGAGTGATGAGCCAGCACAGAAGTTGTTGCTGCGTGCCCTGGTCTTATTGTCATGGTGTTATCGACCTGTAACGCTGTCTTTAACTTAATCACCGCCTCTGCCGTGGACCTTGAGCGGCCAGGCGCTAACCACCGTGGGCCCACCTCACCTGCTCTGCCATGAAGCTTAGCTTGTAGGTAATGAGTAACCGATGAGTGCTTATAAACCACTGCGTGTTTCTTGAGACACAGAAAAAGAGCAAACATTCCTTCCCAGAACATTACTTGTTGTTCTGGAAAATCTTATTGTCAACATTCTGAATTATAGGTTTCTATACACTGAGGCAGCACTTGGGTATCGTTATGAAATTGAGATTATGATACACCGTTTTAATAATTCTGGTGTTCTATATCTTATATTACTTAGTATACATTATGCTTGTATACTCAAATCTAGTATGGATACTAAGTATTTAGTATATACACGTTTGTTTTTTTATTTTTTTCAACATTATTAATGTTTCAGAAATTTTACTGGATTTGTAGAGACAGTGGGTTGATCATGGAATTTTGAATATAAAATATTGTGGTAATAATGATATCATGTCAAATTCCATCTCATCATAATGGTTAATACTTTGATATCAGGCAGAACAACATTGAGGCCCTGAAGGTCCTATCTGGTTACCAAACTTCCGACTTTGCTGTTTCAGGACATTTAAGCCATCTGTATCAGCTGGGAGAAACTCAACCTGAAGGATTGAAGGGGCGTTCTGGAACGATAACATTCATGAACATTATTGCTATAGCACCAGTCTCAAAGTGCTTCAAATACGAGGACCGCAGGCGGCGTGATGTCTTGAGACCCAGATAGATAATGATAGATACAGACTTCTCCTGAGCATCCTCCTTTTAATTCACTGTTACCTCCCTGCTGTGTCATCACGCAGGGATTTATCAGGCAATCAGCCAGGCAGGGTGCTGCTACCTTGTTGCTGGATGCCAGGCGTGGTTTCGGCTTTGGGTAATATTTTGCTTTGCGGTTTAATGATTCGCAGACCCGTGAGCACTTGCTCAACACGCTAGACCAGAAGGTGAAAGAGCGGACGCTGGTGTTTACTTCTGCCGTGACTTGGGCCTTGTGTTACAGAACAAAACACCAAGGGGTGTGTGGTTTTCTCTTCCGGAAGTATATTTTACTGAAATGTATCGCTCAATATTCTAAAAAGGACAGATGCCAACATCCCCAATATCTAGATGAGAGGTAGCAAAGTTCATAAGTTCACTTATTGTCACTTAAGTAAGAAAATGTCCTCATATGGATATACAGTATGTAAAGGATGGGATCGCCAGACAGAAAACCCCGTTATTTTTGTTCAGTCATTGGGAATCTACCCTCAGTGATTGGCATTAGAGTCTTTTTACGTTGCTCGGCAGGCGAGCGCATCGCCGAAGAATGTGGTTGTGAATGTGATTGCCCCCTTGTAGAAATGGGATGTGCTGGATACCAGGCTTGAATACATAATGCATCAGAATATCCCCAATATATTCGTCTGACGCCAATAACCACATCAAACAGGTCAGATCTTAAAGAAAATCAAGATGCTGTGCTTGTTTTTTAGGGATGTTCACAACTGAGGGATTTGGCTTCCATATAAATCAAATGTTTCAAAAAGAATAATGTAAGTCTATGCGGCTCAGCAAAAGGAATGGATGGGATCCGTACTCCGGTCGGCTGATAGTGGCATTATGTTACATCACGGCAGAAGCTTTTATCCAAAGTGCATTGGTCAGCAGTCACCAAACTGAGCATGAACCGGACCCAGGAAGCCACACGGTGCGTTCACAGGGTTTGCTTGGAGGAAGTGAATTCAGATAAGCGTAAGAGTAAATTGGGGTTGAAGGTCCTTAAGAAGTGGAGAGGTGGGTGCCCGAGGAGTTTAGGTGTGTGGAGTGGGTGAATGTGTATGTGGACCTATTTTCTATATTTTGTGGGGGGACAGTAAATTTTAAAGGAAATAGTTTTTGAGAACTGTACCAATATTACAAATGTATGAACAGCACTCAGCCCCAGGCAAGTTCGTCATTGGAAACCGTTTTGTGATGTATTTATTTTTATCACCAGATAAAAACTCTTTGTGTGTTTCAGGTTGACGGGGACGTCGGGGTACCTGACCGACGGACCAGGAAACTACAAATACAAGACGAAATGCACGTGGCTCATCGAAGGACAGTGAGTGGTTTCGATTCCTGTACCTTTTGTAGTGACGGATGCCTTTTTAAGAGAGGAAATTCAATCCCTGACCCCATGACACAGAACAAACCCAGAGAGTACTTGGGTAATGTATAGTATGTGCGGCTTACCAGAAGCATGAAATTTGTTCAATGGTTGTGATTGAAATCCTGTGAGATTTGATCAATGCCACATAGTATATCTTGGGAATCATGGAGCTGAAATGAATGGGCGTGGCATTCAGCAGAACCAAGCCCACACCAGGAAATAACTGTTGTATACTAATGATACTAACTGATATATACTACTGATACTACTAATACTGAATAACTGTTCTGAGTTTTGGACCCCACGGTCGGGTTTCCTGGCGCCTGAGGATGTTAAAAGTTGGTGCCGGGGTTGTCTCAGTCTTTCACTAAATGCGATGTATGTTTGTGTTTCCTCCGAACAGCACTCGGAGCAGAGGACTTTTTTGTTGTCATTGAACTGATTTGAGTAGCAGACGCATGTTAGCTGACACCAGGTGAAACGCAGGGAATTTTCAGCATTTCACCTGGTTCGGGGTGAGCCGTGCGCCCAGCTACATTACTAAAACACCTCCTGTCCGTATGTAGGGGAGGCCAGTTGGCCGTGGTAACCTGAAACCAGGTAACCAGAGGACATAATTCCTTTGATTGGACTCATGAAAACGCTCAGTATCACAGCATGACGAGTTTGCCGAATTTCCCAAGATACGGTGCAGCCGTCCCCGCGCCATGCTAATGGAACATCCCTTTACAAAAGCACAGTGCTCCCAGAGCGGTGAAGAGTGGAAAAACCAGAGTCAGTGTAATAAATAAATATGATAAAAACATATCGAATGCGGTTTGTTTAAAGGCAGAGGCGGGGGATTTAGTGAGTGCTGGCAGACAGCTTGCAGAGATGGAGACAAAGGGAGAGATGGACCGAGATGGAGAGACAGACAGAAAGAAAGGAAGGCAGGCAAAGGGGGAGACAGACAGACAGACAGGCAGACAGGCTTGTCTCCTAGTGAACTACTTTGATACGCTGATGCTCTCGCACTCACAGGACACTTTTAAATGACCCGCCTGAAAAGTGAGGGTGGACATTAAGTAATGAGCGGCACCGTGCTTTTTGAAATGAAGTGTTCCTTCCACAGACGGCAGAACGGGCCTTTCTCCTCCGCTTCGGCTCCTGAATGCTCTGTCTTGTGCGTTCGCAAGTGGCGACACACTCTGGCTTTTCTCTGGTCGCGAATGTCGGCAATAAAAATCTGATCAATGGATCCAGTGTCAGCTCCTCGTTGTTGAAAGGCTGCGCTGTCGGCTCGGTCGAAGCCGTTTGTGGAGCCTTTCACGCCGTTATTTGTTAATTAAAGCTGAGTCAACGAAAACCTGACAGTCTCGTATAAACGTGTCAGCTCAGTTTATATTACCTGGGATTTTGGCTGTCGTAATTTGACGATCTAGTTCAATGTTTTCTTTAAGGAGCGTTACAGTGAAGTTTTCTTTATGGTAATAATATCCACATTGCTAATGAATATTTCATTTTGTGTAAGTATCTCCAAAATTCATCTTCAAAATAGGCAGGGAGGCAATGAGAACTGCCAATCAACTCATCCCCAGGCCTGACCCACGCCCTCTTTATCAAATGACTCAAATAACAAACATTTTTTTTCTGACAAATGAATATTGGGAGAGATACTAACATGACGGGAACTTGGTGAAATGACTCGTTTGTTTTTGACGTCCTCCATTCACCTGCATTGGCGGGGGCGGGGCTAAACAACTGTTCTGGTAACTTGACATATCATGGTTTCAACTCTCGTACAAGGTACCTGCCTCCAGCCAACTGCTGTTGAAAAGTCTGGGAGCCCGAGTCTGAATGAAAGAATGAATGAATGAATGGAAGGAGGTGGTGTCCCTGAGAACACCCGAGTGCATGGGTGAAGTAAGCCTCTGAGCACAGCCCGGCTGCCTGTTTGTATAGTCTCATGTTGGATATAGATCTTCAGTCCAGTTTTCTGTGGTTAAACATTTAAATTTGGCCAAGTGTTTACAGACATTCTAGCTCAAAGCTGGAATGCAGGTGCAAGATAGTGTTTTAAAAAAAACTTCTAAAACTCTAAAATGATTACTCTAATGATACAACCCTGTCTTGATAAAGAGTTTTGTAGAAGCGCTTTGTAGAATGTGAATTTTGATTAGATCAAATCGAACCTTATTTATTGCACCTTTCAGGCAAGCAAATGCTATTCAACGTGCTTTACATAAAATTGACAATTGCAATATGATAATTAAGAAACGTGACATATCATGTTCGAAAAAAAGAAAAGCATTACAAATATAGGAGCATAAAAACGGAATGCTGTCTTGGTCCTCACCCTCGGAGCGACCAGGACTGTGGTACCAGAGGAGCTGAGTGAGCGACTGGGCTGAAAGAAGAGCGAGTGTCCGTCCATCCAGCCATCCCCGCTTTTAATGGCTCCTCTCTGCGTGTTTTAGGCCCAACGCCGTTCTGCGACTGAGGTTCAACCACTTTGCGACAGAGTGCAGCTGGGACCATCTCTACGTCTACGATGGGGACTCCATCTACGCTCCGCTGCTGGCGGCGTTCAGGTGGGTCCACGTGGCACTTTGACTGTGGATCCCTGCGGTGGAGCTGACGGCACGTGGGCTTGGATGTGGACGGGGCTGAACCGGCGCTTCTCAGCCGGTTCAGCCTCAGGATCTGTCCCGTGTCATCACCCAAACATTTAAGATTTGAACCGTTCTTTTTTTGTTCCAGTAAATCAATAGTGCCGTAATCCACAGGAAAAACAGACAAAGTGTGCAATAAGGGCTGAAAAACCCAACTAAAGAAAAAGCTGTTGAAACAATATCACGTTTCCTGAGCTTCCAAAATATTATTTTACCCAGCCAGCCATGAAATGCAAATAAAAAGGAAAAAATGTCTAAACTGTCAATGTTTATGCCCGCCTGAAAGTCTTGGAATTTAAAAGTTTTTTGTTTTGTTTGGTTTTTTTTTCCACCATGATCATAGAATAACACTGAAATTGATTTTGTTCTCAGCATTTCCGAAAATAAAGCTTCATGTAACTTGCCTGGTTTAGGTGGATTTCACACAAAGCTGAAAATGATTTTTCGATCCCTTGATTTTTATGTCCTATTCATATATCAAGGTTTATGTGGTAGAAGTTACTACGATCAATTATTTCTTTTTAAGTAAAAAGTTTCATAATGACTTTGGCTGGACGTGGAATTATTGAATTTGGTCGTGGGAAGTCAGGGAATTCCCCGTTTCCTTTGGAGCAGAAACCTTGGTCAGCCAATCTGTGCATTGTTTTAAGCAGCTCCGGAAAATCCGCCACCTTTTTTATAAAGCCTTAACTTTGTTTTTTTTCCTTCATTTGCATTTGTCTTGCATCTTACCATGTCCTATGTTATTTTAATGATGTTAATATAATGTTAATTTTATTGTGTTTTTATTTGTCATGCCATGTCTTGCCACCCGCAGCAGACCTGAAAAGCACTTTGTAACTATGTTTTAAAACGTGCTCGACAAACATTTACTGACTGGTGTAAACCAACAGATTTTGACGCTGATTAAAATGATGATGCTGATGATGATGATGATGAAGGTGCTGCTGTGTTCTTGTGCCAGCGGTCTCATCGTTCCCGAGCGCTACGGCAACGAGACGGTTCCCGAGGTTGTGGCGCTGTCCGGCTACGCTCTGCTGCACTTCTTCAGCGACGCCGCCTACAACCTGACAGGATTCAACATCTCCTACAGGTCAGTGGAGCCCGGAGTACAAACCACCGTCCGTACGTCCATCTGTCCGTCTGTCCATCTATCTTTCCATCTATCTATCTATCTATCTGTCCGTCCATTCATCTGTATCTATCTGTCCGTCCATCTGTCCGTCCATCCATCCATCCATCCATCCATCAGTCCGTCCGTCTACGCTGGTGGAGCTACGTCATATGAGGATATTTCGATTGGTTTTCACGGTAAAACAGCGATTGAGGGATTTTGAATTTCTAAGGATTTAATAAGGCTTTATTTCAGTCTGCCCCCTCTTTTTTTAATAAGAATAAAAAATAAAGAGAGAAAACAACAGATTATCATGATGACAGTTTTGGTTTGACTAGAAATTGGTGTGACTGTTTTTACTCTCTATGTTCCACTTGGCATCTTTGTGGAATTTCCAAATGAATGATATGGCTTTGATGAAATATTTGATGCCACTTGTCACAGCTCTCTCATATGCCCCCATTCATTTATATCATTTGTTTATACGTTGTCACTGCTCAGGAATCAAGGTGGAGTATGATTATGTCATGATCAATATTCAAAAAATAAGGTTTAGGTTAAAAAATAAAGAAAATACGGAGATTGCCTTTGAACTAAATGAAAAATACGTAATTATCCAGATTAGCCAGTTAATTTTGGATGGAGCAGAGAAGTAAGTCTCTGGTCCCCTCCCGTGGAGTTGTAGGTAGTTTTTATTTATTTTTTAGTGGACGGAGCGCCACATGTGTAGAAACCTTCATGCAGCTTCAACAAAAAGACAAATGGACTTGAGAAATGCAACAAACCAAAGGCCTTTTAACAAAATGAGAATAAATGAAGAACAATATGCGGAGGGTGCGATGGACTCCGCCCCGCTGCCAGGCATGGTTACCGTGGCGATGTGATTGAAGTTGTGCTTGAGGTGAGAGGGATGAAAGCGGTGTTGGGTGTCTGGAGGAGGCGGAGGCACCGTCACTCAACCCCGGCAACATGAAAGAAAAGAGCAAGGGCGTCCATCGCTCCATCCCGTGTTGTTCCTCCGCAGTCTTCGGCGATAGACGGAGGGAAAAAGAAAGATAAATCACCTTCTCTTCTCGCTTTCATCCCATAACAAGGCTCCGTCTCGCAGTTCACAGCTGCGACCTTTGACCTTTGAAGAGTAACTTCCTTCTCACTCTTACTCTGCTTTGCTTTCTCCCTTTGCCTCTATTTCCCACTCGCTTACCCGCTATCCCTTGCTTTCCACCCTCCTCCCTCCCTCGCCATCCCAGGGTTCCCAGCTCACTGAGGTGCTTGAAGTGCTTGAAATTCATCCTCAGAAATTTTAAGAACTGGAACACCTTGAAAATAGATATAATATAAAATTTGTGCTGAAGTTCTTGTAAAGTCCTTGAGGAAAATACCACCATCATTGAAAACCTGTGATTTTCCTCCTGTTTTTGTTATTCCAATCATAACATAATAAAACATTTCCAGAATGACTTTTATGACCTGAATGATGCAGGGAAATGTACATTTAATAATAGACATTTGCGATTAATAAAAGATGTATAGATTTATACATGAGACAATGAGATTAAGGTTATATTACATTATAATGAATAAAGATCACATTGAAAATGTATTACTTTTTGTGTCAAGTCCTTGAAAAAAAAGATGCTTAAAGTACTTGAAAGTCCTTGAATTTCATTTTGTAATGCCGTGATGAACCCTGTCATCCGTGTCCCCCACTCCCACGTGTCCCCCTTTCACTCTCTCTTTCCCTCACTGTTCCCACCCCTTCCCTCTTTCTCTCACTCCTTCTCCCCCTCTATCCTCTCTCCCCGCTCTCTCTATCTCTTGACCCTCTCTCCTGGTTCTCTATCTTTTCCTCCTTCCCTCTCTCCCTCGGTCTCTCCATCCCCCTCCATCTTACTTTTCTTATTGCTTATTGCTGCCATCACTGGACTCACACTCTCATTATTAACATTATTACTACACTGCTACTACCTGTACCAACTGTGGATAGATGTGAAAATACGTTGTTTTTATTGAACTTTTATTAATCTTTCTGATCATCCCTTTCTTGATTTGCACTGTTTTTTGCTGCTGTGAAACCCGAATTTCTCCACAGGGATGAATGAATTGATTTGATCTCATCCCGTCTCTCTCCCCCCGTCCCTCCGGCTCCCTCCCTGTGCAGGGTGAACTCCTGTCCCAATGACTGTTCTGCTCGTGGGGAGTGTCGTGTGGGGAACTCCAGCAGCTCAGTGTACTGTCAGTGTGACTCTGGGTGGAAGGGCCCGTCCTGCGACGTCCCGTACTGCCGCTCCAACTGCGGCTTCCCGGAGCGAGGCCGCTGCCTGGCCAGCGCCCAAACCTGCCTCTGCAAGACGGGCTGGCAAGGTTGGTGCACGTAAAAGGGACAGTCCGCACATCAATCTAGATCAGGGGTGTTCAGTTAAAATTCACAGAGGTCCAGTTAGAGAAAATGTCCTCACATCATAATGTCTAAGTTGCTTTATGATTCAGTGACATGTTGAAGGAGCCTGGTGTTTGTACCAACGTCTGTATGTCGTCGACAACTGACTGTCAAAACAAATTAAGTACAATTCAATAATATTTCAGCAATATTTATTATCAGTTTTCACATTGAACTGGAGGGATAATTTATTATTACTTATTTATTTAGTAACTAATTAATTTATTTATTTATCTATATTTATTTACTAATTAAATTTTGTTTATTTATTAATTTGGGGCGTTTTGTCCAAAGCGACTTACAATAAGTACATTTGACTCGAGAAAGAGAAAGCACATGTCATAGTCGATATAGTCGGAAAGATTAAAAAAAAAAAAAAAAAATAGTTTCAGGCTCTCATTATTATTATTATAATTATTATAATGACAAATAATATTAATTAGAAATAAAGTAATCTAATAAATATTATTTTAATTTCAATTGAAACAAGGGCTGCGTTTAAAAATAAAATACATCACAGCTTTTCAGAGATGTGCATCTTTTAAATAAAGTGCTTCATTCAAAAAGTGCAGCTTGAGTTTACCTTTCCCTTTTTGTTAACTCCATTTCACATCTTCACTCATCTAACTAACTTATCTAAAATGTTAAAATAAACAATCCTGACAATTGAACAGCTTTTACACTTTTCTCTTTCCTTCCCTCATATATCATACCTTCACTCGTTCAGTGAGAAAAGTGATCTTTATCTTGTCCTGCCAGGATTTTAAATCCGGGCTGGAACGCTGTCAGTGGCGTTGTCGTGCGCATGTGGAGGTGCTCATTGAGCCTGGAAACATATTTGGTTTTAAAAATGCTCATTGTGGAGGAAGCTGAACATGGTGGACGTGCACAGGGCGACGCTCCTCACACCTGGGAAACCTGTCTCTAGTCTCTGAGACTATTTGGAGCCAGACAGCGGCAGGGTCAGTTCCTCCAACGCTCTCTCAGGGACATGTTGGATTGGAGAGCCTCAGCTTTTTCCCACTTGAAGTGCTGCGTGACTTCCTCTGAGAGCCCTGACGTCCTTGACGAGGAACGTTTTCTGAATGAACAGCGTGAGCTGCCGTCCAAGGCCCAAGCCGTCAAAACCTTTTCTGACGTTAACAATCAGCTTGTTAACAAAGTCTACAGAAGAAGATCCCGCTCTGACCCTGAAGCTGTTCCTGCAGTCTCCCTGCAGGTGTGACGCCTCAAGGTTCCTCTGGGAGGAGCGGAGCACTGTCATCAGGACAAACGGAGTCGTCCTCACCCCGTAGCTGTAAACTCACTTCATTCAGGTGTGTAGTGGCATCAACCAAAAAGCCACAGGTAGATAGATATCTTCTTCTTCTCATCTTCTAAAAAGAGAGGACAGTGTGTTGCCTTCCTG
This sequence comes from Zeus faber, assembly GCF_960531495.2. Classification (NCBI taxonomy): domain Eukaryota; kingdom Metazoa; phylum Chordata; class Actinopteri; order Zeiformes; family Zeidae; genus Zeus; species Zeus faber. The sequence goes on along the minus strand of NC_137198.1, from coordinate 984,533 downwards.
CTCTTCAGCTGTGCCAAGAAAGGTGCCATTTCCCTTGGGATGGACCAGAAGCGCTGCACCACCTGGCCTCTGCTGCGCCACCCGACGTTGTTGTCCGGCAGAAGGTCGTCAGCATGTGCATCCACTTTTTGAGGAATTCCCTGAGCGTGTGACGCTGATGGGGAGAGGACGCCCTGAGGAGGTGAATCATTGTCATCGTTGTGTTCGTCACTTCAGCACCCTCCTCCGACAGGGTGGAGCACAGGAGCGATGGATGAATCATGCAGCGTTAAGGGAGGAGCTCAGGGTTGTCCTCTTCCCTTCTTGCCACAGCTCCTTCCTCTCTCCCGACCACAGCGGGGGCTCCACCTGTGCTTCTTGAAACTACCTGTTTGGGCTCCGCCCCCCTGTTGGTTAGCATCTCCTTTATGGCCAGGTGGTGTCCTCACCTCTTGCACTGGTCTGATGGGGTGTAGCACCCAACAGATCTTCACCAAACTCCTCCTCCTCCTGGTTGAAGAACCTTCCATAAAGGAGCAGCCGAGCACCGTCAGCCTCCGCCCGGAGCCTGGTCAGCGGCTTCATCCAGCTGTGCGAGCGCATCCTGGGTTCAGCTTCATCCTTCTTTGTGGCTGATGTTGCTGACGTAGGTATCTGCTTTATTTGTTCACAAAACTCTTCTTTTTGTTTTCCCTCAAAGAAGGTTTCTGCTCCCGCACTCAGGCGCTCCTTGACGACCTCTCCATCAGTAAATGTTTTTGTTTTTTTATCTTGACCCAACATCCAAGCAGCTGGAAGGGAGCGTTGGTTGAGCACGTTGTCGGGCAGTGAATGGATGTGAGGGCTGTGGTGGATCCGTCATGTTGGGCTTTCGCGTCCTTTATCTTCTGGGCTCTCAGTTGAGCAGGTGTGTTTGTTATCAACATCTGTGCTTGGTCTCGTAGCGACGCTTCACGTTGCTCCACGGTCTCAGAACAAATGAGAGGTCGTGGTTTTGAAGTGGCCGTGGGAAGAAGGAACATGCTCTGTTCTTGCTGTCTACTTCTCTCTTTTTACAGCACCATGGGAAACGACTTCTCTCTGACTTAGTTCTCTCACTGTGTGACTCCTCTCTCGTCTCGTCTCTCGCTCTGTGTGAGAGGGACGTGAGGCTTGTCAGGATGACGTTCTTGGATCGCTCCTCCAGTACCGTAAAGGAAATTAAAGTTGTGCCGATTAAAATAGAAACGCTCCGTCAAAATGCATCAATAATTTCTGGGTTATAGGTCTGGGTCCGGACCGGATGGCGTCTGGGTCCGGATCCGGACCGTGGTCTGCCAGTTAGTCACCTCTGATCTTGATGGACCCTTTGAATTCGATCGAAGCTCAGGAGCTCTGCAACAAGCTGAAAAGAAAATCCACCAAATTTGGATCAATTCTAAGATGAAATGTCCTTCAATGAGAAGAGGCTGTTTGCCCTCGTCCCTCCCTTTGCTGTCTCACTTTCCGTCAAAGTGCTGTCATTTTTATAGTTTGGCGTAGTCTGCATTTGTTATGGCTCGTGAACACGGTACAAAGTGGGAGAAACATGCTGATAAGTTGGCCAAACAAGTTAGAAAATGTATCTTGTTCATAGTTTGATTAATATGAGCGAATAATATCCAAAAAGATTGAACGTTTTTGATTTTGGCGTGGCTTTTTACATTTTTCTAAAGTGTAGGGAGGCTCTTTCAACAACCAAAACACCAACGTTGATTAGTGGGAACCTGAAGCTGAGAAGATATCCACCCTGTCCTTCAGGCAACGTGCACAGACACACGTGTGCGTAGCTCTAACCACATGTTCCCTGTGATGACTTGAATCCTGCTGATGTTCACCTCACCGCTGTTCCTCACGCAGGCCCACCCACTGAGAGACTCTTTTCTCACCATTGAATATTTCTACTACTAATATTTCTACGAGCTGGCACGTCGTGTGCATCACTCCTATTGGTTAGAGAGCTGCTCCTACGGACACGCCTCCGGCACCGAGTGGGCGTTTTGAACGGCTCTGCTGCTTCTCAAACGGCTTAGTTTAGCGGCAGTTACCTCCACACAGTCTTCATTACAGAGAGAGGTGGAGGTAAATGATGGGTGTGATCTCCGCCTTTTATTATACTGTCACAGTGTTTTAGGCGAAGACCCCACCGGCCTCCAAAATGCAGCCGTCGCCTGCCTCCGTCAGCCTCCGTCAGCCTCCGTCAGCCTCCCTCAGCTGGAGCCAAGGCAGAGAGGGATGCCCCATTAGGGAAGCCGGCCTTGGTTTAATCTCTCTTTCCCAGACGATTTGCCCTGGACAAGTTACCTCTCAGGAGACGTCCAAGGCCACGTTTGTTTCGTCTAAAGAAGTGGCGGCGGGGTGCGAGGGAGGCGGTTCCGCCTTGTGTTTCTGTTTCTGTTGACCAATTGTAAAGCTGCCTTTACACTGAATCCAACATGGATCTGACTGTCACAAGGCCCCCTAGTGGCCATCGTAGCACGTGTCTAAATTTCACATCACAAAGTATGAGAGGACTACAGCCTGATCAAGATCAAAAGTAGTTTGCTCAGTTGGACATTCATCGTTTTCAATGAAAGGTCTAAAAAACTTGATTGACAGTGTTTGAAAAGTGAGATGATTGATGGTAAATTTGGTGACACCCAGTGGTAACATTAACAACGTTTTTATTATTACATATGCATAACTTTGTTTTAGCATAGTCCCAATAGTGCCAGCATGCCACCACTGGCAACATGGTCGTTGCCAAAACATCCAAAACTCTGTTGATCTCTCACTGGAAATGACTGAGACTCAGTGTAAAGACGTCTGGGATCGTTCCCCTTCCACCTTTTAATCATACTGTGCTGCTAGAAAGGAAATGATTTGGCTGATGAGTTGGTAAATATTTGAACCCAAAAAGGTTTGAGGTCATCTTGGTTTCATCTGATCGGCCGCTGAACCTCTGCTTGTACGGATCTCATTCCACTTCCTCTTTCCTCACTAGTTCTTTTGGCACGTTCCAGCGGGCTTCCCCAAAACACAGCCCCTGTGTTCAGAGTGTTTCCGGCCGGTGATGGTTTCATTGTTCTCCTTGAGGAACAGGGTGGAGGTTACAGGGTGGAGGTTAGAGTCGTCGCTCAGGAGCCGCTCAGGCCCCGCCGACCCGCTGGACCCTAGTCTTTCCAGTGCTCCACCTGGTCCTAATTTGACCCTTTTCAACAAAATTGTCTTTTTGAGTTTCCTCCCCTGTTAAGACTTGTTAACTTCACGTGTGGCACTTCATAATTAGATTAATAAGATAATTGGTGAAGATTTCATGAACATTTGTAACTGAGAAATATTCTATTAAATCTATATTTGCGAGGATACATGTGGAGAATCCAAACTTGAATTTGAAGAGATAAATAAAAACTACAACAGAACAACCATCTCGTGGTCGTTTTCCCGTTGTTCCCAGGTCCCGGCTGCTCGGTGTCTGTCCCCGCCAACGCCTCCTTCTGGACCAGGGAGCAGTCCTTCAGGGCGGGCGTGGCCCGGGCGTCCCACAAGGCGGTGGTGGACGAGGGCATCATGTGGGTTGTGGGAGGCTACGTCTTCAACTCCTCAGACTACCGCATGGTGGAAGGGTAGGTATCCACGGCAACGCTGCGTCTGCAAATGTCTTGATTTTCTGCTTTTTGACAACGAGGAGCAGATAAGAGTTCTCAAAGTGTTTTTTGTTACTCGATCTTTGACGGCTCACTGATCTCAAACGTGCGCTTCATATTATGCATCTCATTAAAAGGAATGGATTTGGATCCGTCCTCTGTATGTGTCGATAAGGATTCAGAATCTGTAAAGCAGTGAGTTGTATCTGCGATTACCTATTAATTTACGGTAGTAAGGTTTAAAGTGTGTGTGTATATAAAATCCAAGGACTGGCATTCAATTAAACTAGTATGAATAATTGATTACATTGATGTCATTTCAAGATATGGAAATATGATATGATATTATGAGATATTGTCCATATAGTCCTTATCTACAGGGCTTTAAATCCGTGTCTCCGTGGCTGTGGTTCTCTGTTCTCCTTTGAGATGTGTTGGAGCTTTGAGTTCCTTTTTTCCATCTTCTCTTCGCTGTTTCCAGGCGGATTAGTGGGTGAAATGCCAGACGCATGTCTTTGTTGTCGCTGTTGCTATGCGATTATTGGAAATTAGTTTTGATGAAGTCTGCCGCCTCTTTAGCCAAGGTAAATTTATTTTTAACTTGTTGAGTGCAAGGAAGGAAAAAGAAGAAGCTGTTCATAGCAGCGGAGCGTCTCTGTCGGAGTCCAACAGGAAGGAGAGGCAGCGCTGCAGCGTGGACTCCCTGTCCGACTCTCTCCGCACGGCTCCATTAGAAGCGTAAAATGAGTGGATGGCGGGAGCCACCCGCTGACTGCCATCTGCCGCGGCCAAAGCCCCGAATTTAACACAAATGAATGCTTCTGGTCTCAGCCTGTAGAACAATAGGGAACTGAACATTGTGGAATTACAGTTCTTCTCATGTAGCGCTGGGTTTTGGGCATGATCTCTCAACTCTATTTCATTGCGATACAAAGGTCAGGATTCCATTCTGTATCGATTAAATCAGATATTGATGAAATGACTCACGATACTATTGTCGATGTATCGATACGGCAGCATTTCATACTGTACACAATGAGAATGCCTGCCAATACAGTTTCACCATCTGATGTGCTTTGCAAAAACATTTCACTGAACAAATTTAGTCTAATCAAGAAATTAAATTGAAACGAAGTTGTGACTGTGGTGGTGTTTTAATTTTAAGTGATAAATGGTTGCATGACTTTTTAACCCCGCCCTATTTTCTCCGTCCTCCTGTAGGTACAACTTCACCGACAAGAGCTGGCTTTCCCTGGACGCCTCCGCCAACTCCATCACTCCGCGATACGGACACTCGCTGGCGCTACATGAGGTACGTGCACGCCCCTGGGAGGCATGCGCACGCCCCTGGGAGGCATGTGCTCGCCCCTGGGAGGTTAAAACGCTACGCCGATGGCTGAGTGTTCGGCCGATGAGCTGAGAGAGAAGAGAAAGAGGCTCCACTGTGGCACGGTGGCGCAGTGCATTGCACTGCTGCCTCACAGCAAGAAGGTCCTGGGTTCGATTCCCGCCTGGGGCGCTGTTGGCACCGTGCTCCGGCGGGTTATCTTCCAAAAAAACAGGAGCCTTTCTGTGTGGAGTTTGCATGTTCTCCCCGTGTTCACATGGGGTTTCCTCCACCTCACGTCAGTAAGGACCCCCACCAAAAACATGCACCATCATGGTCTGACCAGCGATGGACACTTATCACCTGGTCCCCGGGCGCGTCCACGTATGCTGCCCACTGCTCCTGGCTGTGCCCCCGGAGGAAGGACAAGCCAGGATGGGTCAAAAGCAGAGGAGCCATTTCACCGGCCACCATCAAGCATGTGCATGTGTGTGTGTGTGCAAGCATGTGTTGTGGAGTGTCGTGTGACAATTAAAGACTGTTTCTTTCTTCTTTCTTCTTTCTTTCCAGTGCCTTCACAGACACTGTATTTGTATTTTTTAAAGCAGTGGCCACTAGAGGGCACAGTGGGCAACCACAACAGGCATGTGAGGCATGAATACATGTAATACAAATTCCAATAAGAATAAGATATAGAATTTTTTTTTAATCATATATATATATATATATACAAACAGTATATGCAACAAGAATGCAGTGATTTAAAAACAGATGTTTGGTGACAAAATAAGAACGATTTGTGCATTGACATGGTTACAGGATAAATATGCAGTGTAAACAAATAAATATGTATTATGTGGTTTCCTCTGCTCCGCCCCAGGGGAAGATCTACATGTACGGGGGGAAGATCGACTCGACGGGCAACGTGTCCAGCCAGCTGTGGGTGTTCCACATCCAGAACCAGACCTGGGTGCTGCTGAGCCCGCGGACCAAGGACCAGTACGCTGTCGTGGGCCACTCGGCCCATATTGTGCCCCCCCTGCAGGACGGGGACGGCCCTGTCATGCTGGTCCTGTTCGGCCACTGCCCCCTGTACGGCTACATCAGCAACGTCCAGGAGTACGACATCGGTAGGTTGGCAGGACTGGAACTACACAGTATGTCCTAGAATGCAGTACGTTATAAGTTTTGACGCATCTTGGAACAACCTATTTCATAATGTGGTGGCTATTAGATATTTTGAGGCTTTGGAACGCATGATGGAATAAAAAAGCAACATTTTTTGTCTTCCTGTCTGAATAGCATTTCACAAAAACTTGTGAACAAATGACACTTGATATAACTTAAGACAGAATTTGGTGTTTTATCACAAAATGCATCCAATCTATTGTTCTATTATTTATATTCACGACTGATCTGGGTGATTGTTGGTCATACTTTGGAAAGCCAGCAAGCTAGAGAATCAGCCAAAGAGGACACTTCCCTGCTTGTTTTTGCATCTGTTTGTGCAGGGAGGAGGGAGTTGTTTTGACAGTTAGAAAAGTGCCCCTTAAAAAAATCAAGTTTGCTCCTGGAACCGCTGTTTATCCTGTTGATCGACAGTGGGCCTCCAGACTAACCTCATCCCGTCTTCCTCGGGACGATAAAATATGTTTTTGGGACAGTGATTGTTACTGTGAGTTCATTGTTTGAACCTGATGTTTTAGCTACAGTGGTAAAAGAAAGTTTATGTTCAGTCAACATGCATATATAAAAACACACTTTTCCATTCAATACAATTGTTTTGAATACAAAGTACAATTCCCTAATTGGTTGAATGGTGTTTCCTTCATACCAAGAACCATTTGGAATGACTTCAACAAATTAAAATGTACTGATGTAATGATGTAATTACAATGTGAAGAAATGGTCCACAGTGAATTTGGGACATTCATTCAGGATGGTTAAAATGGTTTCCAGGACGATGGTGAACAAGGTTAATCTGGAGCCCCGGTCTGCAGCGTTCCTCCTTCTTTTTCTGCATTACTGACGTTAAATCAAATTATTTGATAGTGACATTGGTTTTGTGTGAAGTCCATTAATAAATAAACCACTTATCGCTATAAAAACATTAGGGAAAATATTAACAACAGAACCCGATCCAAAATGACCGACCGGGCCAATGGCAGTACCAATGTCTGATACCTGGGCCTGAAAGAGGGTTTTTTTTCGGGTTCTCTGCCTTCCAGCCAGGAACACGTGGAGCGCTGTGGTGACGGAGGGAGCACTGGTCCAGGGCGGCTACGGCCACAGCAGCGTGTTCGACGCAGGGACCCGCTCCATCTACATTCACGGCGGGTACAAGGCCTTCAGCGCCAACAAGTACGGCCTGGCGGGAGACCTGTACAAGTACCAGGTGGACAAGAGCAAGTGGTGAGTGGCTCTGCTGGCCTGGGACAGGCGGGTGGGGGAATCTCTGGGCCGCGGTCCTATTGCGGCCCTTTGGGCGCCATTACGCTGCCTGCTGGGTGGTTCCTTGATCTGATATAGGAGTTATATATTTTTTATGTACCTTAATCATAATGATCAAACTTTGACCTGGGGAAAAAAAACAAAACCAAATTTTATATTTTTATAGCACTACTATTACCTTTATGCTGTAATACATAGGCATTACAGGCGTTCCCTCCCTCTATCTATTCCATTTTATTTCTTTTTATTTTTATTGTATTTTATTCTATATATTTTTATTTTATTCTATAAGTATTCAACTTACTGTATTACGTTTTAGGAGTCAGTTAGTCGGCCTATAGAAAGAAACTTTTTATTTTTATTTTTTCCTAGGACATATTGTGTGCTATCATCGGGTGCGTTGCATTACATTTCACTGCATATATGTATGAAAGTATGTATATGTATTTGACAAATAAAAATCTTGAATCTAGATGAAATGTAATATATCATCGCCTTCCCAAAATAATGGCATATGTCATTTTTACAGATTTCTCGGACAACACAAAAAATTGAAGCAAACACATTATTATATATATATATAATATATATATTAATGATTTCATTCAAAAAGGTTATGACAATAGTTGATTACTGACATGCTGAGGAGGTAGGTGGTTTTACCAGAAGTGGCCAGCAGCATGAGGAGATGATTTAGGCCAAAAAATCACTTTTGTCAAAAAATGACTTATGCCATTATTTTAGGAAGGCGACGATATGTATTGTGTGTGTGTGTGTGTCTGTCTGTGTGTGTGTGTGTGTGTGTGTGTGTGTGTGTGTGTGCGTGTGTGTGTGTGTGTGATCCCCCCACCCCCGATTTATATGATTATTTATTAAAAAATATATAAATTCTTAATGTAGTACACTTCTAATCGTCATTGAACACACGTACAGAAAAATGATTTGATTTTAAAATAATACAGTAATAGTAAATTAGTAGGAGGTTAAAAAGTGTTGCTCATCGTCGCCCCCCGCTTGTTTGTCCAGGACCATTCTGAAGGACAGCGGCTTCTTCCGCTACCTCCACACGGCGGTGATCGCAAGCGGCACCATGCTGGTGTTCGGAGGTAACACGCACAACGACACCTCCATGAGCCACGGAGCCAAGTGCTTCTCCTCCGACTTCATGGCCTACGACCTGGGTGAGCCACCACTCCCGGGGGGGGGGGGGTCCTCTTCTTTCTGTCCTTTGGACGTCTTGTCCTGTGTACCGGGATTCCCGAAACCCAAACTGAACTTAAATGTGAGCGAACAGAGGCTTTTGGGACAAGAGGTTGACAGGTTGACAGAGCGTTTCCTTGTCCTCGGCCACGGGTGCGAGTCCTAAATATGATTTGAATTCTGATCGGTCGCTTATCTGATGCAAACGCAGACAGATGACAGAACGTTTCAACAGAAAAAACATTCCACTTTGCTTTACTCGGACAAAATGTCCGCCAAGTTTTCAATGAGTCATATGTCAAATCATTTGCATAATAATAATAATTCCCATGCACGTTCCAAGCTCCTTCCAGCTGCTGTTGTTTACCAGGATGGGGCGGGGGGCAGGTGTCATTGATGCTCCTGTGTGGTTCTCCCTGATTAGGTCACCGTCAAGCTGCGTCATTGTTGTTGTTGACTTATTATTCTGCCCTTTAAAACTCAAACACTCCCAAACTGCCTGGTTCAGCAAATCCCAAAGTTGGGTATGGGAGGGGCCAAAACAAGCTGTTGGCCAATCAGGGGCTGAGGCCTAGGAGTATTAAAATAAACATGAAGTATTCCGCGAAACAAGACAAATACAAATAAGAAGAAACTAGGTGCCTACTCCTTCACTTTAATTTAATATTACTCAAATCCGTCAAGGCACCGAAACACAGAATTTGGCAGCGTTTTGGCTTTGAACTAAATGAAAGAAGCGAAGCCAATTGACAGTTATGGTTAAAGCTCCCGTCTCCTCCTCAGCTTCATTATCCAGTGGCTCCAGCTGCATTGAGCCTGCCTTAAAGTAGAAAAGGCTCGAAGCCCGCTTCAATTTGGCATCATCAATTTCATCAAAATACAAAAAGTAGGGGAGTCATTCCATTCCACGGCCCAAGCAGCGTTCCCAGCTCCACCAGACCATAATGATGTGCCTCACTCCTAGCGGTTCAGCCTCACACTTTCACAGCAGTTTCCATAACCCTCCTGATTTCCTTTTTTTTTTTTCCTTAATAATGAACTGTCAACACGTGGGCTGTTGGCAGTTGCACTCGGTGGTCGTTCGCTTCAGAAGAGGTTGGAACTTCGGTCCGGTCACATCATCATGTCACATCACATCCCATAATAATATTCAGGCGTGGATCTGCTTCGGGGTCTGAATGAGTCCATTGTTCCAGCTTCCCTTCAGGCAGCGCTCACACCTTTGACCAGACTCCTGCACAATTCATTTGGAGCGCAAGATAAATAAGATTCCAGTTGACTCAGTTTGACAGGTGACACGTCGACAGACAGGATGTTGTTGTGTAGCTGCTCTTCCTCCCTCGGTCAAGCAGCTCAGCGGGAGAAACTCGTCAACAAATCGCGGGAGAATGTTGTGCAGCAGATTGGCTTCACATCACGTGTAGGAAATAAAAAAAATACAGATGATAATCACCCGTCAGGGGAGGTGATGCACCCGCTCTGCATGAACGTTCCACTGAAGGGCGAGAGGGAAGCCAACCCCCTGACACCGTCTCCCAGTTGCCAAAAGCTGCCAAACATCTCAGTTTGGCAGCTTTTGGATTCGCACATTTCCAACCTGCGAGCGTTTCCAGAACAAGGTGCTGTCCTGCACCTGTGCAGCAGGATGTCCTGCTCCAAGGAACATCGCTGCTGATACTTCCCGACTGAGGTTCGCCTTGGAGGAGTTTCCAGTCACCTGTAACCGGCGTTCCAAGTTGAGGCGGTGTGGTTCTCTTTTCTTTCCCTGGCTCTCTCTTGTAAGCTCCTCATTAGCAGAAAGCTTCAGCGTGACAGGAAGATGTAGAATATTCCCTGCAGGATGCAGAATGGCCTCTGGACATTCAGGTTTGTTTGTCTTTTACCGCATCATTATGAGATGATTGACAGGAAGCAAAATTACCCTCTCTGGAGACAGCGAGCGCCCTGCACGACATGCTTAGTTCACCAGCAGAACTGCATGCTGGGTATAATCCACTCTCCGGCAGCATTTGTTTTTCCTTTTTCTTTTTGGAGTAGATCTGCCAACTCACGCTGCGGATGAGCGGCGCACGTCTCGTGTCGCTGCACGGTGTTAAATGACCTCCTGGTGCCATGTCCCATCTGCAGACTGGGAGCAGCGTGGCAGAATGAGAGTAACCGCCTCCACTGCCACAAGCAGCTCTTTAAATGCACCTACGTCTTTATTCCCCGGAGAGTTTCTGTCCAAGTCCTAACTTTCCACACTGTAAAAAAACAAAAAACAAAAAACAAAAAAACTCAGCTCAGTTAAAAAAAAAAGAAAAAAAAAAAAAGATTTGTCCAGCTGTGACCTCCCTCCGTCCCCTGCCCCCCCCCCCGGCTCTGCTGCCGGTCTGACTCTAATTGGACAGAAGAGTTTCACCGAGCACCACCCGAACCCCGCCTCACTGCTGCAAGGACAGTGGCACAATGGCAGCGCCATAATTGTCTAGTAATTACTGTGGAGATGGGCCGTGCGCCGAGGACTAATTGCCCCTCCTTAACGAGCTGAACTCCGTTAGAGTCCTGGATTTAAGGGCTGTCGCTGGCCTGACATTGCTTGATGTGCTGACTAGTTCATTTCCAGGAGACCCTGGCCTGCGCGTCGCCTGCTTGCACTGCCACCGCCCGCCACCGGGCGGCGCCAACAGCACGCCCATGTGTTGGTGGTGCTTCAGCTCCACCTGGGAGAGTGTGATGACTTGCAGTGTGTTTTTTTCTTTTCTATTTTTCCTCAGGCTACAGATGATGCACTGCAGTCGACTTTTGTCTCACCGCATGTTTGACTTTGAGGGATTTCTAAGCGACGCGCTGACTCATGATAAGTACACGTTGCAAACTGAGCACGTAATCGCCAGATTACACACGGCGCAATTAAAAACCTTTGGTGGTGTTGTGTATCCCTCTGAAATGCAGATGAACAAGCGGTGGGCAAAGCAACAGAAGCAGAACATGAGAAACTCAACTTTAAAGTAACCCAATCACAACCACAAATGCAGCTGTAGAGGTGAATCCAGCCCCTTTTTACACCGCAACAACTATTTCAGTTCCAGGAACTTAGTTCACGGTCCTGGAACTTTGGCATTTTTACACAGGAAGAAGAAATACTTTCAAAATTGGTTCCACTCGAATAGTTCCTTCTGTCAAAACTTTCTCACAAGCGAAGTGGAACACAAACCAGTGGTTTATTAGGTCATTTTCCAATTAGCACAATCGCTGTACAAGAGATGTGACAGTTAACACCGTGATACGCAACATGAGCCAGCGAACAGAGTTCCAAAAACACCAAGTACCAACCAAACTGCAGATAGAAGGGCCAGCACACAAACGGCAGAATTGTTTAATGTGCAAAGGGGAACGCTCTAAAAATTCATGACGGCATCGGGGAACAAAAAAGTCCGCTGGCACAGACGCCTACCAGGACGGCAGGTCGCTTCTACTTCCCCGCAATGACATCATCACCTCTGTGACTTCAGAACTTCAGGAACCCGTTCAGTTCCGGACGTGAAGCGTCTCTTCTGCTCTGGAGACGAGGGCTTTCCCTGCTCCTCCCTGTTAAAATGTCGCCAGGAGTTTACGGGACGTTGCCCCATCCCTGTCGGTACACGTGTCAGCGCAGCTGCCCGGTGTCTTGTCAAGGTCGCGGCGTCGGAGTTTCAATGAGTTTTATTACGTCACCAGAGCGGTGATGTAACTGTGATGTAACTGTGTTGTGACTGTGACCTTCCTGCTCCGGCCCACTGGCAACATTATGACACGGCATGAGGGTCGGTTGTCCCTGAAGATGTGTTTCACATGTTGTCCTGGGTCAGCGGGCTGACTGTCTGTCTCTCTGTCCGTCTGTCTCTCTCTCTGTCTCTCTCTCCGTCTGTCTCTCCGTCTGTCTGTTCTTCTCACCCAGTGTGTGACGAGTGGACGGTGCTTCCCAGACCAGACCTCCACCATGACGTCAACCGCTTCGGACACACGGCGGTCTTCAGCGATGAGTAATAATTAAATTTTATCATTTTCAAGACGCTCACAGTGAATCAGTTATGGTTGCCGTGGCAACTATTGTTCAGCAGAATTCACAAGGTTTTGATGAAGTGCTGTTTCGTCTACAAGAAGGTATTGGGCGCAGGTAAGAATACCACTTGTAACAACTATCAACGGAAGAAGAAAATTGTAAATGGAAACTCATACAGTGTATGGATTTGTGACCTTTGACCCTGGAACAAACGATGGCAGAATCAAAATGGAGTCGTAGTGACGGTAGAACGCTGGAAAAATAGCTTCTGCAGAAAGAATGAATCACTAGAATTTACCCTCCTTTATGTCCTTTGATTGATGGGAATTGTTCCTTTGAGGGGTTTGGGTGTAGGTTCTGCCACCCATCACCAGGGCTATGATGAGTCATAATGAGCAATAGGGCCTAAAATTGATATTTTATTTTGTATTATCAATAAAAAATGGTATTGACTATGCTGATATATTGGTCAGTACTAAGAGCCCAGACCTGCTTACCTGCAGGCATTTTGTGTTCCAACCACGCAGTTCAAAATATGCAGGAACAAAATGCCATCTGCTACGAGGCAAAAATAAATTATGTGATATATATATAATATATTATTGTAATTTAATTACAGAAAACAGTTAGTACATGACAATAGCGTACGTACATTTATTGGGTATTTAAACGACATCCCTGATTGGAGCAGATGCTATGACCTTGTGCTTGTGGTTCTGTAAGCCCCCCCCCCCTCCCTCCCTCCCTCCCTCCTTCTCCTCTCACACACTTTTTTGGCGTAAAGAATTTTGAATTTAACAAAATCGAATGTCGGCACAAAATATCGGTATGGACAGCCTCAGCCAAACGCATATCGCTACCCACGTCGGTGCGACGGCGGCAAGTACGCAGCAATATGCTGCCGCTCTCGCCACAATACAGTGGAAAAGGATGAGAAGTGCTCCCGCTAGTGGCCGCCCATGGTCATGACAGTTGTGAGTGCAGAGTCAACTCAGGGCGCTGTCAGAGCCGTCAGTGTTTGTTAGCACCGTGTACAGTTATATCAATTATCACCCTCCCTCCGCCGCTGGCCGGTCCATGACGTCCGGATGTACTGTCGCACCGGAGCATAAATAGATTGTAATGAGGTGACGGCTGGCTCCAAAACCAATGTGTCGTCGCTGCTTGTTCTGCTGACACGTGGAGACGCAGTTATCATCCCAATTCACAAGCCCTGCCCAGGAGAGGGCAAAGCGAGGATTCAGCAGTAGATTCACTCTATTCAGTGCTCCGCTTTGGGTGGAGCGGCACCGAGGTGGCTACTTTCTTTATTTTTGCCTTTTTATTTATTCCCTTGTTCCTCCGCTCACATATTTTCTCTGGTTATTTGTTTGGCTGTCGGGATGGGGATTTGGACCCTGTGTTTGTCCTGCATGCTGCCGCAAAAGGCTGCAGGGATTTGTGCTTTGGTGTCCCTGCTGCAGGGACGGAGTAAAGATGTAGGAATTGGAAAAACACATCAGTGTGATAAGTGAAGATGATTGTTTATCGTTGTTAAGCACTATGGTAACACTATCGTCACAAAATGAAGATATCGCTAGTGACGCATGGAAAAAGAGACGACCATGAAAACACCTGAGCTCTGTGAGATAGTTGTGGTTTTGTTGTGAGAAGGGCTGCCCCGACTCAAGGTTTCCTGAGTGGAACCGTCAGTCGTCTCTTCAAGCCATTAGTCGACTAATCGTTGCACATTCACAATAATAATTTAATTATTTAAATACATTCTTTTGGGGCATTAGAAAATGGTTTGAGTTCCAGGGCTGAGCAAGAATGTTAGAACTAACATTGTTGACACTGTGCTATATTACAGATAAATACAAAACCTAATAACCAGCCTTTAACATTTAATTTACAAGCGCTGCACGAATGAAGCAGGCTGCCAGTTCATTTTACACCAACATTTAAAGTACGATTTTGTTATTTAAGTATGTTATTAACGCTTTCAAATCACTCTTATAATATACACAATGTTTTTTATAATAAACGCAATATTTATTCAGACTTTTGGAGGAGTCAAATGTCATGCTGCGCACACGCATGAAGAGAGCCGCCTGTTAATAACCAGCAAAAAACAAGCATGGAAAGCAGTAATTATTCTTCTGAATGTGTCGGAACAACCAGCAAGGAGACTTCACATTTATTGTTGTTAAAATGTGTTTCAGATGAAAAGCCCTCTAGCATTTCATACACCGGTCCAGCCACGTAGGTTTTAAGATTAATTTCGACAAGGCGCAGCTCCCGAATGGAATTTGTTTTATTTATTCATTTTATTTATTTATTTATATATATATTTATTTATTTATTTATTTTCCTACGACTAACCGACCAATTGAAAAGTTGGTAGACTAAGGCTAAGTTCACACTGCAGCCAAAGGGGCCAAATCCAAATTATTAATATTATTAATAATAATAATAATAATAATATTATTATTATTATTTATTCATCTAGCTATTTATTTATTTATTTATTTTTTGCTGATATGTGACTCACGTCTGTTTCCTTTCACAGCAGTGTGACCAGCACAAATCACATGGAATCTGATCTTTCCTACATTTTTCTGACATGTGTAGTCATAGTAGCCAGCACAACATCTGGCTACTACCCAACCCTAACCCTAACCCCCCATCTGTTTGAAGTGATTCCGCTCTGATCTCTTTTGGCCGTTCACACACACACACAGCAGGGCGTGTCAGGTGGATTTTGTCAGGGACTGAGCAGTGCTTCCTCCTCATATGAGTAGAGATTTGGGACCTAACTGGAGGCAAACCCTTCAGCCGTGCACTATATCAGAGGCAGTTTGTAAAAATAGATCGTATACTCTGAAAGAGACGTTGAAGGTCAGGATACTTGGTGTAAACATGGTAAATATACAATTTATAAGGATAAAATGCAGATCTCTCTCTCTCTCTCTCTCTCTCTCTCTCTCTCTCTCTCTCTCTCTCTCTCTCTCTCTCTCTCTCTCTCAGTGTGATGTACGTATTCGGTGGATTCAACAGCCTTCTGCTGAGCGACATGCTGATGTACGCATCGCCTAGCTGCTCCGCCTTCCTAAGCCCCACCTCCTGCAGCAAGGCGTGGCCTGGGATTGGCTGCCTATGGAATGCTACGCAGGGCTCCTGCCTCCCGGCTCACACTGGCTCCGCCCACATGGAGCCGCAGGAGCTGCAGGCAGCATGCAACGGCAGAACATGTACGTGACGCATTTAACTCTCTCTGTGTGTGTGTGTGTGTGTGTGTGTGTGTGTGTGTGTGTGTGTGTGTGTGTGTCGGGGGGAGGAGAGGACGAGGTCATTGCAAAAACAATTAGGTGGGAAATGAGGATAGATTGTTCCTCCTTCCCGCCACTGAAGTCCCTCGTATTCGCCTTCTGAGTGGACACCGCTGCGTCTGGGCTAATTTTCTTGCGCCGCCTCCGACAGACGAGGCTGGATTGAATGTATTCTACTCTCTTTGAAAAGACAAAGTGGGCCTCCGTTGTCCGACTCTTTCTGGGCCCAGAGGAATGGGGCCGTCAACGGGGGCCACGGAAGTCTTTGACATGTGGAGGGGACGACTTGTCCCAGACCCGGCGTCTCTATCCTGGAAAGGTCTTGATGGTGGAATAGTGTGGTTTCATTCAGGGCATCCAGAAAATGGGTCCCAGCATGTTTAGCATATACACTATAGCCCGAGTGGCACTATTCCTCGAATTATTATTTACGCTGTATCCTTTGTTTTATTCTCCAAACACAACTTGGAAATGATTGATAACCTCTTATAATGACAATGTAAAACACACAAACATCAAGGTCGGGAAGTTCTTGTCCGTGGGTTGGACTTTTCCGAAAGGCTTGATCAGTTGAGCTGGAAGCTGGAAAGGAAGTGAAGTCTGTCCGACATGTCATGATAATATTCATTTTTATTTTGAAGTGCCTTTCAAGAAACCCACAAAATCTTGTAGTATAAACCAACAAGGCGGCAGGAAAGGAGACATCTCTGTATAATCATACTGATAAGATATATATTTCTGACATGAATTTGTCTCGTAGATTTAGAGAAATGGTCTGAATAACGTGAGCTGTTCAACAGATATCGACAACGAGAGATGTGACCAGTACTCGGACTGCTACAGCTGCACGGCCAACACCAACGGCTGCCAGTGGTGTTCTGTCCAGTGTGTGTCTCTGGGAAGCAACTGCACCTCCACCACCGTAAGACAACCCATCCACTTGATCCTTGAGTTGATCCTGATCAAGGTGATCCATCCATCACACTGATCAGAATGTGGGTCTGGACCTGCTGTTGTCCAGAAACCTCCATCCCCCAGGAGATGCCATTGTTAGCAAGACACTCATTGTTGAAGTAGCTCTGGGACAGGACTTAATCCTTCGTCCATTAATTGAAGAATATAATCAAGTGAAGTCAACGATCCCAAACTAAACAATCCCAATTATGAGTTTCTGAGTTCCCTAGTGAGCCTTTACCAAACCGTCTCCATATTTGTTTTTTAAGAATGCTAGCGTAGGCAAGTCAAAAATGTTATTTTTCCCCATCCCTTGCCTTCCTGTTGTAAACTCTCCACTCATCCACTCTGCGTTTGTTGATTTAAAACACCAGCCCCACCTGCCCCTTCTGCCCCTCAAGATGTTTGGTAATGTAGTGCCATGGTCTGCTACAAACACACCTCTCATTCATATCTGTGGGAAGCTGCTGGATCCTCTGCTCCTGTGCTCTTGTTGTTTCACCTCTGATTGGACAAGCCTTGTGGGCCAACACTAATTAACTTGAATTGCATTTAAGTGACCTCAATTTGGAGTGCTGAGCAGCCCGTCGCCCTCTCCAGACAACACAGAGTGTTGTGGACCCGACCCGGCAGGCGTTGGTTGTAGAGAGTGACAATGGTCGCGGTGATTGTGATTGATCGGCCATTTTACCTCAAGTACCGTGTGTCTGGAACACCCTACGATGCCCCGAGGGAAAGCCGAGCATGTCAGATGTTTTTTGTGTTTTGCTCGCCAGACGACCAGTTTGGTGACTGGCGGTCTGGTTTGGTGGTCACTTTGGCTTATTCACGTCTGATCTAACTGTAAAGGAAGGAGCCTCTATGTCTGGATGTCCTTCCTTTATTTTGACAACCGTTCATCTGATCTACTTCAGAATTGGCGGGTGTATTGCTGGGGACACAAGGTGTTGAATTTGGTGCAATTTGGGCACGCAACACGTGTAATATTAATAAACTTTCAATCAACGATAGAGAACAGCCAGCCAGCGGGGGGCGGAGCTTCCCGTGAGAAACAGCAAGCCAGGCTCTGGCTCATTAGGTTTAAATTTCCCACAATGTGCACAAGCTCAAAGTCCTTCGCTCATATCACACACACTTGCTTGCTCTTTGGGAATGTCATAAACTTCATGTAACATTCAGAGGGTATGCTATTTTTAGATTAAACCCTCGTGCATTCCATTCCTAATTCAATCATCTTTATTAATAACAGAGCGACAGAGTTTAATCATGCTGTATGAAAATGGAATAACTCCAGCCCTGCTCAGTACAGAATATAAAGTGTCCTCTCTGTCCTGGACATCCCTCCGCCAGGGGGCTGTTATGGAGTATGATGTTTGCCCCAAGGACAACCCCTCGTACATCTGCAACAAGAAGACCAGCTGCAAGAGCTGCTCTGTTGACCAGAACTGCCAGTGGGAACCTCGCAACCAGGAGTGCATCTCACTGCCAGGTAAGCCGCAAAGGGTTCCAACAAGTCATCTGAGGCTCCAAGGAGGGCCCCAGGTATTCACCTCCAACGCCAGCAAGTCACATGGATCTCCATTAAGTCATCAGGGGAGTCCAGTAAACCACCTGAACCCCTCCTCTCGCACTCCCTCCCCTCAGAGAATGTGTGTGGTGAGAGCTGGCACCTGGTGGGGAACTCGTGTCTGAAGTTCCTGACGGCCAAAGACTCGTACGACAACGCCAAGCTGGCGTGCCGCAGCCACAGCGCCGTGCTGGCCTCGCTCACCTCGCAGAAGAAAGTGGACTTCGTGCTCAAGGAGCTGCAGATCATGAGCGTGGTGGTGAGGACTTCCTGGCAACAATAACATTTTCCATAATGACAGGTTTGCAAAATGTAGGCCCAAAAGTCCAAGTAAATCTTGTTGAAATTGAAGATGTTAAACAAGTTATCTCATGATTTATGACTTTTGAATTGTTCAAGCAAGAATTTCATTAGATTTTTAAAGATTCATAGATTTTGAGGTACGTCTTGGAGAACTTGAAGTGTATTCAATGTAAACCATAAGTGTAACACCCGACAAAATGGCTGACACCCTAGCTAGTCCACTACATAGTGAATGAGTAATGAATAGCACAGTGTGTTTTCATGCTGTTTTATAAACTTCATAGTACTTTGAAATACTAAAAATACCAAAATGTGCATAATCGACATGAGGTGCTCATGCAGGCGGCCGCAGGGGGCGGCGCCACAATCGCTATTCTGGGTTTTATATTTATATAATAGAATGAATTGTCTGTGTTGTATTAAATATACATTTAAATCCTCCTAAATGAAACTTATCTCTCGTACTTACCTCAAAGAGTACAAGTCCTGGATATTCAAATATCAACGGCAAAGTTATTTTGCAAGTCCTTGAAGTGTCCTTCATTAAAGTGTGGCTGAGGAGCCTCGCTCTTTATGCACATTTTAGTATTTTTAGAGCTTATAGAGCTTATTGTTCATTATCACCAGGTGTCATGACATTTCACTGCATACTGTATATGTACGACCGTATGTACATATACGTGATAAATAAGCTCTTGAACTTGAGGTGAAGTGGCTTTGGAGGAACCATAGGAAGGCAGGGTCTTACACATGTCGCTGCTGCCCCCTGATGTCTGTTGGCAGTACAAGGCGATGGTCACACCCTGGGTGGGACTGCGTAAGATCAACGTGTCGTACTGGTGCTGGGAGGACATGTCGCCCTTCACCAACACCACCCTGCAGTGGCTGCCGGGGGAACCCAGCGACGCCGGGTTCTGCGGCTACCTGGCCGAGCCGGCGGCCAGCGGCCTCAAGGCCCAGACCTGCATCAACCCTGTGAACGGAAGCCTGTGTGAGCGCCCGGGTGAGTCCACCATCCGCCGGAGAACCGCACAGGGATGCTCACGCCGGGAGTTGGTGATGCTACATTTCGTCACCTGTTTCTCCTAAAAAGGTTAAACGTTGTTTAGCATGCTCCCTAGTTCTTAAGCTGCAAAACAAACATAAGTTACGACACCCTTCTGCCTTGTGGCTCTTTGCAAACCTTCCGACGCTATCAGATATGTTGATTTGATACAGCTATTAAAATAAACCCCCTCTGTTTTCCACTCTCCTTTGGACCGCCCCTTCAAAGGCCAACAGAGCCAAAGCTGCTTTGCTCTCAATGAACTCAAAAATTTAGGGTGTTACTTAAACTAAAAATGACCCATGATAGTTCACCAAGGATCGAACTCTAAGTGAAACTTGACTCTGCTACCAAAACCAAATCCACTGATCCTGGTTGCTGCATTGAAATGAATACTCAAGGGTAGTGAATAGCCGCTGCAAAATCAAGCATTTTTGGTTTCAACAATCACAACGAACTTCCCGAAACCCTGGGGACTGATATATACGCAAAGTATATATTGGGTAGAGCCTGAAGGAGGGTTAGCACCTCCAACATGCCATCGCTAAGAGGCTCTAACATCCCGTCCTGTCCCACTCTGTCCTCAGCCAATCACAGCGCCAAGCAGTGCCGCACGCCGTGCGCCATGCGTGCCACGTGCAGCGAGTGCACCAGCAGCAGCTCAGAGTGCATGTGGTGCAGCAACATGAAGCAGTGCGTGGACTCCAACGCCTACGTGGCCTCCTTCCCCTTCGGACAGTGCATGGAGTGGTACACCATGAATAGCTGCCCACGTAAGAGACCGCCTCCTCTGTTTTGACAGGTCGACGCTTATGCACAAAATGTTATTTCTCAGTATTTGGATGAATTGATTAGCTGTCGATTGATATATATGGATGATCAGTGAGGGAGCTGCCGTTTGAATCCACGACGACGTCGCAAACAAACTTCTTATCCCTCAACTGGAAAATAACGTTCTACTCCACCTCCCTATTCTACTCTTACTCACCCACCTGTACTTTGGCTTTACTCCTCCTCCCTACTCTACTCTTACTCCACCCACCTGTACGTTGGCTTTACTCCACCTCCCTACTCTACTCTTACTCCACCCACCTGTACTTTGACTCGACTCCGCCTCCCCCTATTCTACTCTTACTCCACCCACCTGTACTTTAGCTCTACTCCACCTTTACGATGTAGGGAACAGCATTGAATGTTGTTCCTTGAATGTCTTGATGTAAATAATGACTTCATTGTTTCATCAGTCAACACATTTACCTTTTGAGCAGAGGTTCAGTGTAATGTGTCGTACGATTCATCCTTCTAGAAATCGCCATGAAAGTCTGTTGAGGAAACCTGAAGCAGACGCTGGATTAAAGCTCTGTTAGTTGACCGTTCGCTCAGATTGTGGTTCAAATGGATCTGATGTTGAACTGGTTTCAGAGCGAGCGGCAGTCCACCTCGCATACGTGTACGTGTGCACACCACGCGCTGCTTTGCTCTCATTACATGCCGGAGACAGTGGGAGAAACCGCTTTGAGCATTTCACCCTCTGTTGGATAATCTGCAGTGATGACTTTTCGGAGTAACAATGTGTTCCTGACTGCGCTGGTTTGTGAAAAGATCTTTGCTGGAATTTTTCCGATGTCCCGTTGGACTGCATTGAGAGTTGTACAAAATTTGCAATTCCTTCTCCGCGAATTGTGCTGTGATTAGTGAAAAAAAGGACCCTGTGAGTTAAATTCATGCGTAACAATGTTTTCCTGGGTGATGGATGCACAGTCCACAACCTGCAAAGCAACGGCAAAATAATTTGACAACACTTTTGACCCTGGAATGCTACTGCTGCTGCCAAACGACTCAGGAGCACAGGAGCATCTGCTACTCTGTCTGTTCTCCAAAGCATTTCAAATTCCCTTGGGTCTCTGTCAGAGATTGATATATTTTAATGTATAACAACGTCCACAAACCGTCTCTTAGCCTTTTTTTAACAAGCACATTAATGTGTTTCTACGCTCCCCATAGAAACAGATGTGGTTTATAAACGTGGTTTATTAGTTTAATACATTTGACTTTGTCTGGCACTTTGTTGTGTTTTTGGCTCCTGCATTAATTCATGCACGTCGGCAGGTTAATTAGGTACATTTTGTTACTGACGGCCACAGGTTGTCAACACGTTCCTGGAGGGCGAGCGGAGGAAGCTGCGCTCTGTGCTGATGGAGCATCAGAATGAACATGAATTCTGAGACCGATGCATAGATCTCTCAGAGGACATTAACATTAATACATTTGGCCGTGAGGATTAGTTGTGTGTGGCGCTCTAGAGCAGGTCAGAAAACACACAGTCCCCAATGTTGGATGCAGTTGTAGCAGCGGAGGTGAAGCACTGCAGCTTTTTATTTATTCTTAATTTTCTTGCATGTGCTTGCAAAAAAAAAATATATACATCCACTGGGTGTTAATGACATTTTCAATGATAAAATAACTTACACTTGTGACGTTTCTTAATGGGAATCCTATCCAAATAATATGCAACATTAATATCTCTGTGAGGGAATCTGTTAGTTGTCTAGTTGACATTGGCAGCTTTCTGCGTCCAGTGGCCCTCGCTCAGAGTAAGGCCCGCCTCCAGGAAGGAGGATCGGTGCAAGTGGGATACCCACTGTCTTGGGAATACTATTACCGAGAAGAAACCTATCAAGAGGTAGGTACTGCACACCACGCTCACGGACCTGGATGGCCAGAAGGGGGCCTATGTGAGATGCTGTTCATTGATTATAGTTCAGCTTTCAACACCACTAGTTCCCACCAGACTGGCTGTCAAGTTGATGGAGCTAGGATTGAATGCTCCGCTGTGCACCTGGATCCTGGACTTCCTCACAGGCCGCCCCCAGGTGGTCAAGGTGGGGAAGTACATGTCAAGCTCCCTCACCCTGAACACAGGATCCTCCCAGGGCTGCGTCCTCAGCCCCCTACTGTACTCCCTGTACACACATGACTGTGTGGCCAGGTCCAGCTCCAACACCATCATCAAGTTTGCTGACGACACCGTGGTCGTGGGCCTGATCACCGACTGCGATGAGAAGGCCTACCGCGAGGAGGTGGCTGACCTGTCACTCTGGTGCCAGGACAACAGCCTCCACCTGAACGTCAGCAAAACCAAGGAGCTGATTGTGGACTTTAGGCGTGGATCACAATCGAGGACGCACGCGCCCTTGTGGATTAATGGGACTTCTGTCGATAGGGTGAGCAGCTTCAGATATCTGGGAGTCCACATCACAGAGGACTTAACATGGACTGTTCACACAGACACTCTGGTGAGAAAGGCGAGGCAGCGTCTCTACCACCTCAGGCAGCTGAGGAAATTCCGGGTCTCGGTGAGGATCCTCAAGTCCTTCTACTCTGGAGCAGTGGAGAGCATCCTGACAGGCAACATCACTGCCTGGTTTGGGAACTGTACTGCCCAGGACAGGCGGGCCCTGCAGAGGGTGGTGCGTTCAGCTGAACGTACCACTGGAACTACCCTCCCCCCCTTGCAGGAGTTATACAACAGGAGGTGTAGTAGCAGAGCCCGTAGGATCATGAAGGATCCTCATCACCCCAACAACGGACTGTTTCAGCTGCTGCGGTCAGGCAAGCGCCTCCGCAGTCACGCAGCGAGAACAGAGAGACTGAGACGGAGTTTCTTCCCTCAAGCCATTAGAACTGTCAACGCTGACCTCACCAGGGGTCCTAACTGAGCCATGCACTAGGCTCCACTACCTACTGTACTGTATGTAGCATACTGTACCGCATACTGTGTCACTGTTCAGGGTTGTTCGTGATGCCGTATTGCTGCGCCGTACTGTTGTATACTGTGCTGTATTATCCCAAACACTACCTCACACTATTCACATTCACACGCCACTTTAATTCACATGCCACTTTAAATGCACATATCTGTATATACATAGGCATATTCCTTCTATCTATTCCATTTTATTTCAATTTAGTTTTATTGTATTTTATTCTATATATTTTTATCTTATTCTATAAGTATTCCACTTACTGTATTACGTTTTAGGAGTCAGTTAGTCGGTCTATTAGAAAGGAATTTTCTACTTTTTATTTTATTTTATTTTTTATTTTTTCCTAGGACATATTGTGTGCTATCACCGGGTGCGTTGCATTACATTTCACTGCATATATGTATGGAAGTATGTATATGTATGTGACAAATAAAAATCTTGAATCTTGAATCTTGAATCTTGAAGATGGGTCTTCCAAATGTTGTTTATTTCACAAATATTTATTTGCATATTCCTATCAAATGGTTGTGTTTGCTATCGCGTTGCTGTGTGTTACTCATGTGAATCAGCAGTGCTTGTTGCTTGTTGACATCCACCCAGTGCTTTGTTGTTATGATCGCTGTGCGGACATTGTCAGATGGATATGCTTGACTAACAGGTGTGTGAATTGACCTGGATATGAAGCATCTGTAGCGCAAAATAATATAACGTTTGTTTCTTAAGGGATAAGACGGAGAGTCCTCTCCTCTGGTAAAACAAAATGAATTCCCAGCAGCGGTGGCACCGGGGGAACCTTACACCGTCAGACTGGAACACATCCATAATGATCTCTGATTGATTACCAAGTTGATCATTTTCTGCTCAGAACTGACTGTAATGTAGTTGATTTTCTTTGCGCCCTAAAATAATCAAACCAAAAATAGATGGATTTTGTTGACCCATAATAACAACAATAGAAATCACGTTAGCTTTAGACTTACTTTAGACTTTAGAACTGTAATTTGATTCAAAATGAACTAGAATTTGCTTGACTTTAACTCTCATACTTGTCATTGTCCTAAATTGTGTCCAGAGAACGATTTATCACGATATGTCATGAATTTCATGATGGTACCGACTGAAAGATATGAATCAAACATAGTCTTATAAGTCAATGTTCCGTTTTGTCACCTGAAAACAAACAGATACATGCTAAATAATGGTCAAAAATCATTATATTATCCCTTTTAATCGACAAATTTTAAGATATTGATGAAAATGGTGGATTCCATTATCATTCCGTTAGAGTCTGGAGGTGGAGGTAGGGGGAGTAGGAAGAGGTAAAGTCATTGTGGAATCATCAGTTCCCTCCAGAACTGTCGTGACCCACGTCGGTTACGTCCTAGTTCTGCCCTCTCTGCTTGCCCACAGCTGAGAACTGCTCTGGCTACCGGACATGTGCCCAGTGCCTGGACCAGCCGGGCTGCGGCTGGTGCACGGACCCCAGCAACACCGGCAAGGGCCAGTGCATCGAGGGCTCGTACCGCGGGCCCTTCCAGACAGCTGTGCCGGCGCCCTCGACCCTGCCGGGCGTGGCCTCCAGTCCCCAGCCGGCCCTCAACGCCAGCATGTGCCCCGGCCAGGCCAAGTACAACTGGTCCTTCATCCACTGTCCAGGTCTGTACCGTAACCAGGTCAAAGATTGGCATTTTTATTTATTTTTTTAATAGCAGATGTACTGTAAGTTGTAGTAGTTCCAAATGTAAGTGCATTTAAAACATCTCCTTTATATGTTTTTTAACTTATCGTAACAGCTTGCCAGTGTAACGGCCACAGCCAGTGTGTCAACCAGAGCGTGTGTGAGAAGTGTGAGGATCTCACAACCGGACGACACTGCGACAGCTGCATCTCTGGTTTCTATGGCGACCCCACCAACGGAGGCAGCTGTCAGCGTGAGTGGTGACGACTCTCGATTTCCTTTGCGGGCGATGCGGATGGGTGTCTGAGTTTCTGTATGTGTTGCAGCGATGCGCTCCAACGAGTGCTGAGTGCATCCTGTTTGTTTGTTGCGTTCAAGC
Organism: Zeus faber; assembly: GCF_960531495.2. Classification (NCBI taxonomy): domain Eukaryota; kingdom Metazoa; phylum Chordata; class Actinopteri; order Zeiformes; family Zeidae; genus Zeus; species Zeus faber. Next base: position 958,907 of record NC_137198.1, on the reverse strand, counting down.
CATAAAAAGCATTTTGGCTCGCTCCTCCAGGAGGTCACCCTCCATGTTGGTGTCGTGCGCTCTGCAGCGGAGTTGTGCTGCGTGAGCTGCAAAATTAAAAATTAAAAGGGAATTTTAAGCCAATGATAGAAATGTTGCAACAAATACAAAGTGCATTATTTGTATTTCCATGAGTTAAGTGAAGGAAAAGTGACTCTACCCAAGAGCCAATAAATGTCTGTTCTTCGGTCTTAGTGATGGTGAGTTTGAATAACACTTGGGTGGATTTAGGAACATTTCCTGCACATTCATGCATATTTCTAGTTGTAGTAGCATAGCATCTAACTGACAGTCAGTCAGTTCATTTATTCTCTGTGTTCAGCGTCTGTGTTGCCCTGAAGGGTTTTTAAGATGTAATTCATTCCATATCTCAGTGGGGCCGCCAATCAATAAATCAGTCAACGAATCAATCCAGAGGTCAAACGGGCTCTCTACGCAGCTTTATTTAGCAGTTTTTCACAGTCATTATTTAATTCTCACGTCTTTATTGACTGATCTGTCCCTCAAGGTTTTTCGGTGAAGATAACATTTACGGCAAATTGTGATGGGCACTAAAGATGCTTTTTATCTGTGTTTACGTTATTCTTAACCTGCCTCTAACCTGAGCGCAGGTTTTATGAGCAAAGCACCCATCTAATTTTAACTTGGCACCTAATGTTGTTCAAACAGGCTGTCGGCGTGTTGGCAGGCTGCTAAAGGAAATATTTTTAAACCGGGCTGGAAATGATCGACTGCCGCCTCAGTTTTTATTCTTCCGGGGCAGCGATAACGCACGACGGCAGAGCGGTTAATTAACTTACCCGCACAGCGGAGAATTATTAGGGCGAGAAAAGCCCAAATGACACAGATAGAATAGACCTTTTATTCAAATTCACAGAACTTTGTTTTTCTGTAAGGAAGTTCATCTGTGGAGGCAGCGTACAGTCTTTAAAAACGACATTAGACAAGACGTAAGTAACACACAGTACATGAATAAGAGCAAAATGTGTTTGACCATGTTAAAGGTATAAACAACAGGATGTGTGTAACGTCATGTAGAGTCCTTTCTGATTGGGTTAGTGCAGGGGTGGGCAAACTTTTTGGCTCAGGGGCCACATTGACTTTTAAAATTTGACAGACGGGCCGGGTCAGCACAAGATGCATACATATCAAACATAAACAGAAAAAGAGCATTACAGTGTTAATACACTTACCTTGTAGTGGGAACAGTGTTGTTGATCACCCATTTTTGCCAGTGCATCGGAGTTTGGTGTTAGTTTTGTTTTGGCAATTCTCAGAACAGATCTGAGGTGTTCATCGCTCAACTGGGATCTGTGTGGTGCTTTGTTGGTGTTCATCGCACTAAAAGTCTGTTCACACACATACGTAGAGCCAAACAACAGCAGCATCCTCTGTGCCATCTTCTGGATGTTTGGAAATTTGCCTGTGCTTAATGAAGCATAAAACTCATCCAGTTTAACAGAGTTGAACTTCTCCTTTAAGACGGTGTCACATTGGAGATCAATCGGTTCCAATTGCAGCTCCTGTGGCGCCGTTTCAGGGTCTTGTGAGAAGGGACATGACACCGGCTGAAGTGACTTGTCACCTCTTGATGACCGCCGACACACTGTCATACAAGTCCTCTCACCGTGTTTTCCCTTTTAAGGATTCCACGGCAAAAAACTCCTCCGTTATCTCAAAATTGTCATTAATCCCTCTGAGAAAAATGAAAAGCTGAGCGGTGTCCTTTATGTCATTACTTTCGTCCAGTGCCAAAGAATATCATGTAAATGACTCCGCTTTTTTGTTTAGCTTGCGAGCTAAGTCTTCGTCAATTAGTTCAACACGGCGAGTCGCTGTCCTGCGTGATAAGCTCATTTTTTCAAATTTGTTCTTGCTCCCAGGACACAAGATACCTGCTGTCTCTAGCGTGCACTCTTTGAGAAACTCCCCTCCGGAGAAAGGCTGCTGGCTTTTGCTAATTTGAATGCCAGCAAATAACTTGCCTTCGTGCCTGATTCTTGGCAGTTTGTTGGATAAAGGTGTTTTGCTGAGCCTGCAAGCCAGCTGCCAACCTCTGAGCGGTAGCCGTCCGTGCGTTGCGTTGATTGGTTGTTAGCGTAATTAGCACGCTTGGTGGAAAAGTGACGGCTGATTGTGTTCCTTTAAAACCGCAATCGTTTATTGGCAAATAAGACATGCAGCCTTTGAGCGGACCTGGGTAAAAAAATATTTAGTTGTCCATTCCTTATTAAACACTCGACACTCACTGTGGACTTTTCTTTTCGTTGGCCCACTCGTTGTTGCAGATGGCTTCAGAGTAGTAGCAGAGTAATAACACAGAGAAGCTCGGGCTCCGCAAAATCAAGTCACTGCGCCTAATGCGCCACCTGGTGAAACGCCAGGCGTTACAGGTCAAGGTCAAATGAATGCGGTCATAATAATGAAATCTGTACCAATCCTCGGCGGGCCGGATTAAAAAGACCAATGGGCCGGATGTGGCCCGCGGGCCGTAGTTTGCCCACCCCTGGGTTAGTGGATCATTTTCTGGTTGGACGTGGCCCCCGCTCACCAAGAAGCTTTTAAAGGAGCTAAAGGAGACGTACAATCACTTGGTCCTTTCAACTCTGCCGCTTCCTGTTGTTTGTTATTGTTTCATGGCTTCTGTTTCCCTGTCACAGCCTGCAAGTGCAACGGCCACGCCAGCATGTGCAACCCCAGCAACGGGAAGTGCTACTGCACCACCAAAGGCATCAAGGGAGACCGCTGCCACCTGTGAGTACACACACACACACACACACACAGACTCTGTGTGCTCAGTGGTTCTCAACTGGTGGGTCCCGATCCAAGACAGGGTCTCATGTCCATCAGAGTTTCTGGTCGAAAAAATCGCTGCGGGTCTGCGAGATTTTAATGTCCCAGCAAATGGAAGCGATTCCGGTCAAATATCTGTGTTTCTTGAGCTCAAAACCAATTGATAAGCAGTCTTTATAGAGAACGACGTCAAGGCACATCCATTTTCATGTCTTCTATTGAACATACAAAATAAAGTCCAGCCAGTTAACGCCGTTATTAAAATGATGAATATTACTACATGAAATCAAAAAGTTTCCGTTGGTGCTTGATGATAAGTAACAAGAGCAGATGCTTAACGTGAACATCACACTAAAATAACATTTTATAAACAAATCAAAAACAAAATTAATTTGGCAAGTAGGTTATAATAAATAATCAAGTTTGTGGTGTTGTCCGTCTATTTTCACCGGTACCATTATGACCGAGACATTTAAATATGTCGGACCTCAACATATTTTCCCAGTCAAAAACTGGTAATTACCGGATAACGGAAAAGCCAGCTGTCCATTTCTAGAGGACCACAAGGTGTGTTTCTTCACACCTGTATAGACATTTATGAAGTTTTTTTAAAAACTCTTTTCCGTGTCCAGTAAAGCGGAGCTTCCTTAATTACGCTGAGACCGTGCCCGGCGTCTACCTCGGCCCGTGCCCGGCGACGTCGTCGTGCCTGGCTCCTCTTTCCCCCACAAACTGTCAAGTGCCCAGTTCAGCATGGAGAGGAACTTTGTGTCATGTCACCTGAAACTTTACAATGGATGAGCGAGTCGCCACCACGATGGCGACGATAACATTTCCAAAAGTGAAAATCTAGTCTCTTGATTGGATTTAGATTCCTCCCGTCCCCAGTCGGAGTCGTGCACAGTCTGTTACTTTCACTACAAACAAGCGTCTTCATACAAATGTTGGTGGAGGTTGATGTTACAGATGAACGCCGGTCGGTCTACCAACCCAAGCACCCCTTTAGTTTTATTTTTCTGTTTGTGGGGTTGTTTGACGTTTGTTTGTTGGTCTGACTTGAGCTGTGAGACATTCCATCCTTTCTTTTTCCTGTCGTCCTTTCTTGACTGGAGCGGCAGAATCACAGCCTTGTAATCTGCTCTCTGGGCTGATTCTGCTCTGAAGGTCAGGACGTGCAGGATACTCACTCCCTCCTTTTGTTTATCTCTTTTCTCTTTATGTCTACCTTTCCTCTCTTTCTCCATATCCCTTGCTTCTCTCTCTACCCCCGTCTCCCTCCCTCTTTTCGTCCCACTTCCTCTCTCTGTTCACTTTCAGGTGTGAAGTGGAGAACCGTTACCAAGGCAACCCCCTAAAAGGAACATGTTACTGTAAGTGGATTTCCAATTTACTGACTTTTGTCAGGGCTGAGTGTCTGTGTTTGTGAGACGACCCCTTTTTCAAGGTCACGTTTTAGGTTGTTTTTTTTTTCTTTTCCATTTTGTTTGTTTATCCCCCACATAAGATACTCTGTGTGTGGAATTAGTGTGAGCAGCACTTCCACCGCCTGTTTGTCCACGACGCCACGGCGATAAACAAAAAGAGCGGCTCAGTAAACTGGGATGTTGACCTTCTGTGACGGAGTGGCTGCAGAGTGGATTAAAGCGCCCGAGCCGCCCACACGCAGCCAAATTTGCCAGTCAAAGAAAAAAGTGTTTTTTGTTGTTTTTTTTGTTTCGTTTTTTTACGACCAACGAATATGTCGTCACTTCCTGTGAAAAAAGGCATTCTGTATATCACAGAAATAACTGGAAATATTTTTTCTCATATTTTTGAACATTTTCAAAAACAAAAACATTTCCTTGCATTCCAGTAATAAGTCTATGCATGTCTACTTTAAATTCAAGCGCCAATTAATTTAAATACACAGAAACACAATTTTTGTTTTTATGCATACAGTATTTTACATCTTTTTTCTGTGCCTTTCCCGCAAACACACGATCGGGTGTGACTTTGAGACTGAGAGCGATGAAGCTGCCTTCTCTCTGTTCCTAAGCTCTCCCCCTCTGAACAGACACCCTGCTCATCGACTACCAGTTCACCTTCAGCCTGTCGCAGGAGGACGACCGCTACTACACCGCCATCAACTTTGTGGCTACGCCCGAGGAGGTAGGTGGCTCGCCCAAGTCACACGTACACCACCATCTTGGTAGCACGAGCTGACAGTAAGGTGGGAGCTAACAGGACTCCCGAATCGTCGTCTAACGTGCATCTAAAAGACCGGTCCAAACCGTAACCACCTTTCATGATGCGATGCACCGATGAACTGTAAACAGAGTGAGATGTTGTTCCAAAGCAGGCCCTTTTCATAGAGAAGGGGGTTTTGATTTCAGTTTTTACTTGGAAGTATGCCAGGGCCCGACAATAACGCCCTGTTGCCTGGGAAACCAGACACGGCCACTGTCAACCATCCCCTGCGGTCTGGTTGCCCCGTTGTCAACCACTTTTCATACGTTGATAAAAATCAGCTTGGACTCCGTCCGAACTGTATGTAACAACAAGCAGCTGATGCTTGGAGAGCCTTCTCAAGCACGAGGAAGAACGACGTGATCAGCATTTAAACCGAAAAGCACGATACCACCAGCAGAAACCTGAACAATGCAACATGAGCTCATTGCCCATTTCTCCAGACACCATGTCTCCAGCTGTTGGTGCCTCCGTCTTTAGCATCCCAGAATATCCTCATTACAGACTGACGGGATCGCTCTGTCTCTATAATAAGAGTGTCCCTGGCGCCCGCCTCATTAGAAACTGTTAAACCTGACAATTATTCTTCTTTTCTTTTTTCATTTTTCTTTATCCTTCAGGATTTATTTGTCCCCTGGATTCTCCCCGGAGGCTCTCCTCCATCATCCTAATAATTACCAAAACAAAATGATTATGACCAAACTCGTTATGTTTAATTTATTAATAATGGCAGTGCTGACGGCTTCAGCCACTCTAATAATCTTGTGGTGGTTGTAATAAGTGCGGGGCGTCGCTCCCAACGAGCTCCCAAAATACTCTGAACCACAAACGCACTGAGGCTCACGTCAACACAGGGGCGGCCATGTTGAAAGCCAACCAGCGGAGCAGCAACAAAACCAAAACCAAAGTCCTTGTGAGATGTGATGATGATGTAGAAAACTCGATTGTCCCTCTACTCCCCAGCCCCTTCCCTCCCAGATGGAATCCGTAACATTGCTGGATAAAAACATGCTTGAAAGGCAGTAGGTATCATTCCCACGGAGCCTCCTTTACACAACAGTTCCGTGTGGAGTGTGTTCCTACGTAGATGACTGTTATGGATACAGTACGTAAGGGGTCAGACAGCAGAGGAGCCTAATATCATGCCAGACGGGACAACACGATAGTTTGGAGCAGAGTAGACTATGCCTCTACGATACCTCTACTCTACTATACCTTTACTATACCTCTACTATACCTCTACTCTACTATACCTTTACTATACCTCTACTATACCTTTACTATACCTCTACTATACCTCTATTCTACTATACCTTTACTATACCTCTACTCTACTATACCTCTACTCTACTATACCTTTACTATACCTCTACTATACCTCTACTCTACTATACCTTTACTATACCTCTACTATACCTCTACTCTACTATACCTTTACTATACCTCTACTATACCTTTACTATACCTCTACTATACCTCTATTCTACTATACCTTTACTATACCTCTACTCTACTATACCTCTACTCTACTATACCTTTACTATACCTCTACTATACCTCTACTCTACTATACCTTTACTATACCTCTACTATACCTCTACTCTACTATACCTTTACTATACCTCTACTATACCTTTACTATACCTCTACTATACCTCTATTCTACTATACCTTTACTATACCTCTACTCTACTATACCTCTACTATACCTATATTCTACTATACCTCTATTCTACTATACCTTTACTATACCTCTACTATACCTCTATTCTACTATACCTTTACTATACCTCTACTCTACTATACCTCTACTATACCTATATTCTACTATACCTCTACTATACCTCTATTCTACTATACCTTTACTATACCTCTACTATACCTCTATTCTACTATACATCTACTATACCTCTATTCTACTATACCTTTACTCTACTATACCTCTACCATACCGCTACTCTACCATACCGCTACTCTACCTCTACTCTACTATACCTCTACCATACCTCTGCTCTACCATACCTCTACCATACCTCTACTATACCTCTACTCTACCTCTACCATACCTCTACTATACCTTTACTCTACCTTTACTCTACTCTACTATGCCTCTACTATACCTCTACTATACTTCTACTATACCTCTAATCTACTCTACCTCTACTATACCTCTACTATACCAACTTCTCTACTATACCTCTACGACACCTCTACTATACCTCTACTCTACATTACCTCCACTCTACCTCTACTCTACCTCTACTATACCTCTACTCTACTTTACCTCCACTCTACCTCTACTCTACCAAACCTCTACTCTACTATACCTCTATACCTTTACTATACCTCTATTCTACTCTACCTCTACTCTACCTCTACTCTACATTACCTCCACTCTACCTCTACTCTACCTCTACTATACCTCTACTCTACTTTACCTCCACTCTACCTCTACTCTACTATACCTCTACTATACCCCTACTCTACTATACCTCTACCATACCGCTACTCTACCATACCGCTACTCTACCTCTACTCTACTATACCTCTACTCTACTATATCTCTACCATACCTTTTCCTATACCTCTACTCTACAAAACCTCTACTATGCCTCTACTATACCTCTACTCTACCTCTACTCTACTCTACCTCTACTATACCTCTACTATACCTCTACTCTACCTTTACTCTACTCTACTATGCCTCTACTCTACCTCTACTCTACCTCTACTATACCTCTACCATACCTCTACTATACCTTTACTATACCTCTACTCTGCTATATCTCACCTCTGCTATACCTCTACTATGCCTTTACTATACCTCTACTCTACTATACTTCTACTATGCCTCTACTATACCTCTACTCTACTTTACCTCTACTATACCTCTACTATATCTCTACTCTACCTCTACTATATCTCCACTCTACTATACCTATACTCTACTATACCTCCACTCTACTCTACTATACCTATACTCTACCTCCACTCTACTCTACTATACCTCTATTCTACTATACCTCTATTCTACTATACCTCTACTAAACCTCTACTCTGCAATATCTCTACTCTGCTATACCTCTACTATACCTCTATTCTACTATACCTTTACTATCCCTCTACTCTGCTATACCTCTACTCTACTATACCTCTACTCTACTTTACCTCCACTCTACTTTACCTCCACTCTACTATATCTCCACTCTACTATATCTCCGCTCTACTATACCTCTGCTCTACTATACCGCTACTCTGCTATACCTCTACTCTACCTCTACTCTACATCTACTCTACCTTCACTCTTCTCTACCTCCACTCTACTCTACCTCTACTCTACATCTACTCTACCTTCACTCTTCTCTACCTCCACTCTACTCTACCTCTACTCTACATCTACTCTACCTTCACTCTTCTCTACCTCCACTCTACTCTACCTCTACTCTACCTCTACTCTACCTTCACTCTTCTCTACCTCCACTCTACTCTACCTCTACTCTACCTCTACTCTACCTTCACTCTTCTCTACCTCCACTCTACTCTACATCTACTCTACCTTCACTCTTCTCTACCTCCACTCTACTCTACCTCTACTCTACCTTCACTCTTCTCTACCTCCACTCTACTCTACCTCTACTCTACCTCTACTCTACCTTCACTCTTCTCTACCTCCACTCTACTCTACCTCTACTCTACCTCTACTCTACCTTCACTCTTCTCTACCTCCACTCTACTTTGCCTCTACTCACGTAAACCGAGTCAGCAGCTGAGGGGGAGGAGTCAGCAGCTGAGGGGGGGAGTCAGCAGCTGAGGAGGAGGAGTCAGCAGCTGAGGAGGAGGAGTCAGCAGCTGAGGGGGAGGAGTCAGCAGCTGAGGGGGAGGAGTCAGCAGCTGAGCACAAGCTTCACTTGTATCCGAGCTCTGTTGTGGGGGAAGCCTTGGCGGCTGGTGCACAGCTGCTCTTGGCATCTGGAGACAAACACACAAGAATCAAATCTAATGTCTGCAGGGGATTCTTCAGAACTTCATTTTTTGTTGATTTTCTGAAGGGGCTTTGAGCCAGAAATAATAATCCTTTCCCGCTAATGATGTGCTACAGTTTATATTCGACTGTTTATCTCATTTTAACCCATTTAAATGTTAATTTTCTCGTAAACAGAAATAATGAGTCATCACTGCTGTGCTGCTACGATGTGACCGGCCTTGTTCGCCAAAAGCCTGCGTCTGACACAGCTGCTTTTATCATTTGAGAGTTATATTTATTTTGAAAGAGATCATTTCAAGCGACTGCTTTTGCATTACAATGGCATTCGGCGTTGTGTGACATTGTTATTTAGCCACAATAACATGTCCAAATTTCTTTAGAGTGTTAATTACAGAGTTTTTTGGAGCACCACTAAGCCAGGGCTAAGCGGCTTAAAGGTTCCAGCGTTGTATTTACAGCAGAATTAGTTCCACTCTTTTGACTCCGCCCAATTTAGCGTTTCAACGTCCTTTTATTTGACTAGATTACTTTAGAAAATACCGCATTTTAAGTCGGCTGCAGAATTCCACAACCATTCTTTGTCCGCCTTCATGGGGAACGTCAGCCATCTGTTGCATGTTGTCCCGTGTTGCGTCGGGGTGGTGGTGTTGCTCTCTAGTAGGAGATGCAACGCTCACTGTGGGTTTCCCTTAAAATCAGATCGAAATTGAAACGTCACATCATCTCCTAACATCATATAAAACTTTACTCATGATCTTTTATTATCTTTATGATAATTTTCTAATACTCGTGATGTCATCAGATGCACTCACCTACATTCAGCCAATCAGATCGTTTCATCAAATGATGCCGAGGGCACAGACACGACTATGAAAGACGTCAGATCACTGCGCCGTTCACACGACAGGACTTTGTGTCGTGATCAGGAATCTTGGTGCTTTTCACACGATGTGACTGATCGGCAACAGGGAGTCTCCCGGCGTCTCCCGGCGTCTCCCGGCGTCTCCCGGCAGGAGGAATCCCAAGACCAGTCCATCGCCTCCAAACTACGTTTTGTCATGAAAACACAGATGCCAAGCGCAGGAGAGGGTCATTTGATGTTTATTAAAAAAAAATAATAACAATTAAAAAATAAATAAAGCAGAATTTAAATAAGAAACAAATCAAAAACCTGAAGAAGAAAAGTAAAAAAGACGTGTGTTGAGGAGCCACGCCCCCCCGCTGAGGCAGGCTCAGTGGGGGGGCGTGGCTGGCTGGAGGGAGCCTTGCCTGCCCCTCCAAGGTCAACTCTTATTTTGAAAGTGAACAAAGGAGAAACGTATTCAGTTTCTTAACAGGCAACCGTCCCGCGCAACACGGCTGACCATGGCCCAAATCTGGTTACCCGTGGCAACTGGGCAATGGTTACCGTGGAGCCCTGCTTAACCCCCGCGTCCCCCCTCTCTCCTCCTCAGCCAAACCGAGACCTGGACATGTTCATCAACGCCTCCAAGAACTTCAACCTCAACATCACGTGGGCCACCAGCTTCACCGGTAAGACCCTGCTCCCCCGGGAGCCTTCAGAGGGCGTGGCCGACCCCGCCCGCTGCACTTCCCTCAACCACGCTCACCCTCTGTGAGGGCGTCAGGCTCCTCCACACCCCAGAGTGGAAAGTGTCCCTGTCACGTGTCCTACATCCCATCATTTTTAAAACTCAACCAACTTTATATTGTTGTAAATAATGAGATGAGTGACGTCTTTGTGAACTTCAGCCTTTTATTGCTTTATTGGTGTGGAGTCGTAGAGTCAACCTCAGCAGATCACTGCTCCACGTCATCACTGATGCACTTTACTTTTATTCTTCTGTCCATCATCTGGACCTTCCTTCATTTTATCCTTCTCTCCTACCTCCCGTCCTACCTCCCATCCTACCTCCTATCCTACCTTCCATCCTCCCTTCCACCCTGTTTTCCTCCTCTCCTCCTCCCTCCAGCCGGCACACAGAGTGGAGAGGAGATTCCCATCGTCTCCAGGAGCAACATCAAGGAGTTCAAGGACAGCTTCTCCAACGAGAACTTCGACTTCCGCAACAACCCCAACATTACTTTTTTTGTTTATGTCAGCAACTTCACTTGGCCCATCAAGATCCAGGTGAGTCCCATCCACGTGGATGTCTTTGAAGTGGGCAGCGTGCCGTCGTGTGTTTTGTGTGTTTTATATATTATGGTTTAGCGCTGACTCACACTTGTCTTTCTGCATTATCCAACCTCAAGTTTTCCGTTTCCTGATGTTAATCTTCTTCAGTTATACGTGGGCACAAAGGATCAAAGTCATATTATTTCCTCTGGACGTTGTACATTTACAGACCGTTGACAACCTGCGTGGAACACAAGCAAAAGCCAAATTCTTCCCTCAAGACAAACAAAGAATACATTTTTTATCTATGACAAAACGGCTTCCTTGAATAAGCATTGTGTCATCCCAGCTCCCCGTCCTGCGTCGTGCTGTGCCACGTGTGTGTTGGTGTCACGTTGTTCTCTACGTGTTATTGTCAAACATTAGTTAGCACATCATTGATGAATGCCCAATCTTCAAATCACCACATGGAGTCAGCGGCCTCATTGAACCGGATGACGATACCACTTCTTGGCTAATGTCCCAATTGCCTGTGTAGCCCTACACGAACGAACGAGTAAGCACTGTATGCACCTGAAGTATTTGAGTCAAAAGATGATTCCTTGTCTTTTAAGTCATTTTTTCATTTTGATTTTTCCAACCAGAGAAATTACCACAAAGTATTAGAATCTACTGGCACAGAGTTTGAAAGTGAACTCTCCAGGTTGATATGAACTGTAACCCTTCCCTCCCTCTCCCCCACTCAACATCCACTGATACCAGCGCAGCGCTGCTTTATTATCCACCGAGGCCTAACGCTGCATTGTGAAGTGCATGGGAAGCGAGGGAGTCGTGATCAAGCACAACAATGTGACTGTAATGCTGACATGTAGATATCCTAAAAAGATCAGCTTGTATATCTACTCGTTTGATGAACCTCGTTACGCGGTGACGATAGGAAATGTGTTTGGGACGAACAGCGATCTTCCCTACGACGCCTCCGGGAATCCGTGTGTGTTTGCATAACCATCACTGGGCAAATGACAAACTGAACCGAGCGCTGACTAAAGCGGAGCGCGTCGTCTCGTGCTGTTACTATGGTTACTGTCACTGGCTGCCGACTCAGCGCCAGACCGACGGAAAATATGAAGATTGTGAAATGTCTGAGCGCTCAGTCACAGACGGCTTGATGGCAGGACCCAGGGCTTGTGTTCAGAGCGACAGAAAGCGTTCAACCTTTCCAGGATATCCATAAACTACATCCAAAACTCTCTTTTACGTATTTGACTGACTTGACTCTAGGACCCCACATGGACCCCAAGGGTGGCCCTCTGACTGCCTAACTGAAAATAAACATTCACGTTACAGCATTTACAGTAAATAAATGTACGGAAGTACTTCAGCTGAGTACAATTTGGAGGTAAAAGTACTTTGAGTTTGGGGTTACAGACACTTTATGTCACTGTTTAATTTACATTTTACCAAACTTGTGGCAGAGATTAAAGTAACCAGATGCATTTACTGCGGTTCTCTACTGAAGTGTAGTAGCTGTTATTGATGACAAAGCAAAGTGGTGCCAAAGCATGTGAACCCAGTGCTACCCTGTTGTTCTGCTCCAAATATTTCCCAAGGTTGGAAGCTCTGCCAGTGTCTTCAAATTCAAGGGGAAACACTCATGTCTATAGGGGAGTCCTGTGTGTTGAGAACGGTTAAATCTAAATGGATTCAAATGTAATATTCACCACAACATCTTCTTATGTCTATGGTTGGACATGATTTTGAAATGCAAAAATACAAATGATTGAACAGGCCCCAGAGAATATCCACTCATCACCACCCTGTTGTCATTCAAAGGTTTAGTTTCATAATTCATGTCTTCAACACAGTCAACTTGTGTTCATCACAACAGTTATTTATTTAATAATATGATTTACGGGTCGTTTTTCAATACTGAGTACTCATAAGGCACTTGTGTTCAAAATTCATCCTTCTGGTGTGAACAGCCTTGGGAGGGATTCCCTCCATTATATCATCATTGTTGAAATGCATGCTGGGATATCTGGGTCAATCCAGTCGCCCAGGTCCCTAACTGATCCAACGCCGATGCTTGAATGGGCGAAACAAGAAGACGTCCACGTGTTTGAGGTATTTGTGGCTTGGTGTCATCTTGAGTTTGGGCCAGAACTCTGTGAGAGGCGACGTCAATCAAGTTGACCAGAACACGGGAACAGAGTAGGACACATATTGATAAAGGGCAAATTGATCGGCCACCATCAGCCCCGCCTCTGTTGTGTGTTTCACAGCTTCCATCACCGCTTTGTGCAGCCGTGGTGTTGGAGCCTGAGCTGAAGCTCTGTGCTCCATCGTCCTGGAGGAGAGACAGCTTTCAGCCTTAATCTGCTCGTCTCCCTGCCGGTCGCCGCTCCGTTGGCTCTCCAGACTCTTAAGACTCCTGGTTTTTTGGCGACCGCAAAACGGACCCGGCCGACCCGATCTGTGAATGGAGGCCCTACTTTGCATGCCCGCTTGTTGTGTCTGTTTTACACTCCTGTTTGTCGTCTTCCTCAGACGACAGCGGAGATCCAAATCTCTCGTCTTTGTTGTCGCTGCCACAGAGCTGGTTTGGATGGACACGCAGGCAGCATCCACAGTCGATTTGGCCTAGTTTATATTCATCTATCCATGCTGAGCATGTTAGTGCAGCTTAATTCATAGTCATCGGTCAGTATTGTTCGGGATAATGGTTAATCATTCAATATGGTAGTTTATCGTTCAGGATTTTAGTCTCATCAAATATTATTACTTAAAAAGATTTTAAGTCTCATCAAATGTAAGTCTATTTGCTTTGCTGTTGAATAAATACCCTAGCTACACTTATCACAAAGATATTACTATTCCAGGCCCCTTAAAAACATCAGGCAGCTTTAAGATGTAGGCACCTTATTAGCATGTGGAGTGGCTGATCCACTCTGCTTGACACAGAGGTCAGAAGACTCCACTCTCTCTCTCTCTCTTTCTCTCTCAGTGAAGGGTTGAACTGTGAGGCTGCAAAGCCCTGCTCGCACACCAAATACGTCACCTCAACCTCCTGCCGCTCCCGTGTCTTCAGCTCCTTCTGATGCTTCCGCACACGCTCGCACACGTGTGGCCTGGATAACTGAGCTGGTGGAGCATGTTTCTTACTCCGCCAGGGCGAGGGCTTGGCTCCCCAGCGGAGCCGCACACGCCGGGAAACTCAGCATTGTCGTTTTCTCTAACTGGCTTTGGTTAAAAGCTCCTCAAACAGCACGTCGGTCCGTGGGCTCGGCGTGACTTTGCGTGTGCTGTCACGTGTGCTTATGGACACGCATGAAGACACAGATGCTCTGCTTCCTGCGCTGCAGCTAGGCCGTGCTAGATAACAAACACATCTTTCTGAGTTTCTGTTCTATTCTCAAAAACCAAAACCAAAATGATGAAAGTGAGTGTCTGGAGGCATTTGCTGCTTCCCGAAACCCAAAGAAATGACGGCTAAAATGTACGTCTGCGTTGCAGCGGATGCCAAGGTCTGCACGAGCATTTGTGGTTCTTCGTTGTTGATTCTGTCCTGATTAACTGCTGTCGTCGGTCGTTGTTCCGGTCGTGCATCACTCTGTGCCCAGTTACATTTTTGGGGTGGGCATCAGCCTCTGCGAGCGCTGGACGTCCGGCGTAGCTTTGAGACAGAACCGTACCTCCGGCATTAGAAGCGCATCGTTTTTCCTCCGGGGACCATTTTTCATGCTGTCCCTTCATTTCGGAGATGGTGGTGGAGGAAAACTGGTGTTTTTTAATCCAAACATTATTTCATTGATCCACAAAATGAGTTATCCATAAAAGCCTTTGAAGCCTCTTTAGTGCAGGGTACAATTTGTGCGTCCTACCAGTCATGTTTGTAAAATTTGTATTTTAATGACAAAACTGAAGGTTTTTATTTCCTTCAGTGCCCAGAAATAAAGGACCTTAATCTGCCGCCCCTCACAGTTTGGATAACACAGTCATGTGGTGCCCACTCACATTGTTTATTCTCCGCAGATTGTCCTGTAGTGGTTTGATTACTCAGAACGTGTCGGCCGGGGATGGCAAATGTGATGGCTGCAGGGCGGACGTGGGTGGGAAAGTTGTGATTGGATGTGATTCAATAATGTCTAAGCCGCTTGCCTGAATCATTTCAACACTTTATACTTCCTATCGCTGGTTTCCTCCAGGGCTTAGCAAGCCAGCGGTGGCAGGAGCAATAGCTTCAACTTTTCGGGACAAAGCCATTGTGCAGCCATTTAAACTGGACTGCCACGATGCTTCATTTAATGCAGATTTATATTTTTATCCAGAACCTCAACAGACCATATTTTTGTATGGATGAGTACTTAACATTTAGACAGGGAATACATGGATTTTTTTAAATGACTACTTTTAATACAGTAAGGGGCGAATCCCCAAAGAATGGGTTGCGGTCGCTGATAGCATCATTGCGCATCACTTGCAACCACTATCTGCCCGATCTCAGCGTAGGATTCACAGCACATTTCACAGTGTAAACACGGCCATAAAGTTTTGCAGCCGAGTGCAATTTGCCCTTGTGTTGCATCTGATTGCAATAATGTATTTGGTAAAGTTTGGATGGTGGCTTTGCACCAGGAACACAGTAGGCAGGACAATGACAGCGAGAAGGAGAAGCTCCAAGCCCTGACGAAGGAGGTGCAGAGCCAGTCCTCAAAACTTCAGGTGAGGATTTTAACATGACAGAGAGAAGCCCTATTCGGGAATTAATATTCCAGTCTGTCAGTGCTGTTGGTGTTTTTAAATGTGTAAAAGGAAGATGGCGTGATTTGAAGCGGAGGACAAAAGAAAATATATCACACAATGCCCTACAAGCTTCTCAAACGGGGACACCCCTTCAGTTACCGCTAACTCTGAAGACGCAAATAATTTCCTCTCCTGCCGTGTGTGGCAATTAGTGCTGGCGTTTGTGAATTTTGACTTATTTTGCAAAGCGGCTCATTCGCATTGAAAGGGGCCAATTTAGCGCCAAATGCTTAGAACCTCATTTAAATATGTGCAAATAGCACCGGAGCACGAGAGGCCATTTGCTTGGCACAGCCGTTCGTGGTGCATTTCACCCTTTGCGGGGGCTTTGAGAAGGACACCTTTTCTTTTGGTCTTGTTTGCACAGGTTTAGCTGCCGCAAAAGCTGCGCAATCCATTGTGAATTTGCTCAAATAGACTGGAATTTGAGTCTTTTTGGCCAAACAACTGTTGTCTGTTTTGGTGTAAATGGCACACGAGAGCTCCGTTGGTGTAAATTGTGCTTTGAACTCATTTGGCTTGTTGAAGTCTAGGTTGCCCCAGAGATTTAGGCATGATAATATATACTTTTTTTTTAAAGTCATAACTTACTTAAATGAGTGCATTTGGCCAAATGAAACCCCACAAAAATGGTGTTTGTAAGCTGTTTTTAATTCAATGTACAAAATTCTCTTTATCAAGTGGTGAATGTGACCGGGGAATTTCAGCTTTTAGCAAATACTCTGGTGCTGTAGTTTATCGGAGTAAACACCAAAAGCTCCTGTTTCCTGCTGCTGCTTGTGCTCTGCAGCAGTGAATGGCTCTTTGAAACTCGTCCGCTGCTCGTCTGCTACTCGCTGTTTATGCAGACGAACCACAACCTTCTGCACCCGATGCCCCTCAGCCGCGCTGGAGGCTGGAGGAGGGAAAACTCTGGTGTTTTTTAACCTTATTAACGCTTACTTTTCGATCATCCTGCCGCCGCTCACCGGAGCGATATGTCACGCGTCGTTCTCTCAGTTCCAGATCAATTTAAAAGATTCAGACGCCAATCACTGGGATTGACTCCCACTGAAAATAAGATCTACGTCAAAAGAAAGAATACGCTCACTCCACCTTCCTTGAAGTTCCTTTAAGGAAGGTGGAGTGAGCGTGGGGGTGGATATGAATATGAGAGAGGGAAGGAGAGGAGCGTGTGAGTGTGTATTCAAAGTGATGGTTTTATCGTGTGTGTGTGTGTGTGTGTGTGTGTGTGTGTGTGGGAGAGGAGCGTGTGGGTGTGTATTCAAAGTGATGGTTTTATGAAGAGTGTGTGTGTGTGTGTTGGAAGTGACACTTTTGTCTCCGTATCTCTGCCACGACGTGCTGCGTTATAATAATAAGTTTCAACAGCCACTAATTGCTGTATTTGCATAAGAAGCGGATTGTCTTCAAAGTAAAGTGTGAGGAGCGGCTCCGTCCGTCAGGAGGAGGAGAAGGATAATTACTGTGGAGGGAGCGCTGTCCACCACATATTATTACTGCACAGTCTATGGCCCTTCTCCTCCTCCTCCCATGGCCTTACCTCCTTCTCACTCCTCCTCCTCACTCCTCCTCCCATGTCCTTATCTCTTCCTCATGTCCTTACCTCCTCCTAGTGTCCTTACCACCTCCTCTTCACTCCTCCTCCCCGTGTCCTTACCTCCTCACTCCTCCTCCCATGTCCTTACCTCCTCCTCACTCCTCCTCCCATGTCCCTACCTCCTCCTCACTCCTCCTCCTATGTCCTTACCTCCTCCTCACTCCTCCTCCCATGTCCTTACCTCCTCACTCCTCCTCCCATGTCCTTACCTCCTCCTCACTCCTCCTCCTATGTCCTTACCTTGTCTCCGCCTCTTCTCATCCTCACCACTCCTAACTCCTCACCGTCTCCTCATTCCCCTTACATGGTCTGGAGTCTTCCTCACCTCCTCTCCTCTCTCTCACCTTGTCACTCCTTTTCCCTCACCTCCTCCTCGCTAAAAGATTCCAAAATGGTTTCCTCATCTTAACGGTCACCTTCAAGTGTAGGTGTAAACTCCAACAATCCGAATGTGTACTTGAAGAAGCTTCAGGTCTAATGTGACTGAGATGAAGCGTGGATGGGACACTGAGCCCGTCCTTCTCTACCGTGTTGCTCAACGAGCTTGTGGACGCATGTGTTTCATGCATCATGTTTGTGTGTTTCATGTTTTTTATTTATGTTGGTTTATTTTCCTCTCCGTCTCCCTCCTGTTCTGCAAAGCACTTTGTGAGAGTGTTTCTGAATAAGCTGCACTTGGGTCGTACAATCACGTTGTAGTTATGCTTTCTATATTCCGAATTGTATTACAAATTTACCAAAACGCGATGCGATTGAACCCCAAGCGGCAGCGATATTCTAATTTGTCATGTTGTCATGGTAATTTCTCACGCATGAATCATTCCAAATGCTCGACGTCATATTTCATCCGCACGATTGAGGCCAATTTGTACCTGGTAGCTCCACAGTTTGGTCGTCTGGACCGTTCTCGTGCTCAGCCTGTTTCTGCCATGTTTCAGTCAGTAACCATACGGCCAATCAGAGCACTGCAGCTTGTAAGCCCCGTTGAACTTCCAAGCAGTTTTTTTTCCAGAGAAGCACTTTTACTGAAAAGGGAGGTAACCGTTTTAAAGCCATTAGAATTATACTTGACGTTGTTCTTCATTATGGACATTTGTGGGATTGTCGAGCTTTCAGTTTGAAAACACCATGACGTGTTGGCCACAGACTCTATGCAACCTATTAACTTACGGTTGAAGTCCTTTCGTTGGACCCGTGTTAACTACTGTCCAAAGTAAAGCTTCTGTTGTTTCTATATCCAAATGATCATCCTCTCCACGTTCTGTAACATTGGATCCACAGTTCTGTGACTAAAATGCAGAGACCGGTGTTTAGCAACCAAGTATCAATGAGGCTTTACGTTAATATTACTATATTATTAGAAGTGAAATGTGTCATTAACTCCCTGTATTTGTGATTTGTTTGCAAATTAGTGCGTGAGTGTTCATAAATCCCAATCAATTTTGCAATTAACAATTTGTAGAAGTACATGACCATATATTTTGTCATGCTGGCAACAGTATTTATGAGGCGGAGAATTTGAGGTAGTTAAGCAACTCCAAAGGGACTCAGTTGCTCTGTCGCTAAACGGCTGTTGAATTAATGGAATTGATGTTGAATGAAATGGAAAGAGATGACATCTACAACTCCCACCTCAGCAAGAGGGGGGCGTTAGATTCATCCAGACAGTGAAACCGAGGAGGGGAAACAGGGAGACAAATTGAAGGAGTTGGAGAGAACTTTATTTAGACCTTAGAGCAGAACCTACATCTCAAAATCACAGAAATCAGTGACACGTTAGAGAAATGACAGACCACAACACCACACACCACACTAAACAATCACACGTCATTATCAGCAATTCAAACTTTCTTTGCGTTTCATTCCGTCGTGAGGTGCAGAGGTAGTGGCATCATCCCCCATTTTGGGGGGGTGTGAGGAACGTTAGGATTGGTGCTGACATCTAGTGCCACGAAAATCAGTTTTGACCTGGTTTTTAAAGATGAAGATGGACTAGTGCAGCGTGAGGTGTCCTCCGCCTCCTAGGTCCTGGCTCCTCTGGTCCTCCACCTCCCCAGTCCTCCACATCCTGGGTTGTAGCTCATGTGGTCCTCCATCTCCCCTAGTCCTCCACCTCCACCTGGATCCTGGCTACTCTGGTCCTTCATCTCCCCAGCCATTCACCCCCTGGTCCTCCGGTCCTCCACCTCCCCAGCCCTCCACCCCCTGGGTCCTGTGGTCCTCCTCACCTCCCAATCCTCCCTCTCCCTCCCCCTTTCCCACCAACACCCCAGCCACAGTGCTGGTGGGCTGCTGGCTGGCGTCTCATTTTTCTTCCTCGAGCTCATGGAGTTTTAGCTTCAACAGCGAGGTAATGTTTTCCACTTGTTGCTCCTCATCCCTCCTTCTCTCTCTCCTTCTCTCCTTCTCTCTCTACCTCTCTCTCGCTCTCTGGAATACTTTCACATTTTTTCTTCTTCATGAAGGCGTTTTTATTCGCCTTTTGTCCTTTTCACTAACTTCCATGGTTGTCAATGTGGTCCTCTGCACAAAGTTTTTAGGTGTGTGTGTGTGTGTGTGTGTGTGTGTGTGTGTGTGTGTGGGTGTGTGGGTGTGTGGGTGGTGGGTCCTCCACTGTAGGGAACTGTTCATAAACAGCAGCCGAGAAAGTGCAGGGGCAAAGTGGAATGTTAAGTTGAAACACATGCTGCATTGAGAGAGTACTCTCTCTATCTCCCCCTCTCTCTCTCTCCTTTTAGTATGCAGCTGTTCATAGCTCGCTCGCCCACTTGTTCTCCAAAGCTCTATAGTTGTCTGTGTTTTTTATTCATTGTTGTCTTTTCACATGTATGGTCCAAGTCCAACTGACAGTTCTCTCTCTCTCTCTCTCTGTCTGTCTGTCTGTCTCTGTCTCTGTCTCTGTGTGTGTGTGTGTGTGTGTGTGTGTGTGTGTGTGTGTGTGTGTGTGTGTGTGTGTGTGTGTGTGTGTGTGTGTGTGTGTGTGTGTGTGTGTGTGTGTGTGTGTGTGTGTGTGCGCCCCCTGATGCCTTCTCGTAACTGTGCACCCACCTGCGCGGCCATTTGCATAGAGATCCACCTATAGATATGTGCCATGGAGCGTCCTGCCTCTAATCCGCGGCATTAAATCAGCAGCGCACCTCATTACCAACCTGAGCGGACGCCCCGCCTCGAGGGTTACGGTTCCACCCTCCCCCCGCTCCCGACCAAAAGTGTCTGTGTCCTTGAGCAAGACATTTAATCAGTGCTCGCGAAAGCCGATCAGACCTTTTATAAGGCCTCCTTCAGGGCCGAGGGGCCGGCTCCAGGATGGGAGCGGGACCCCAAGGGGCCGTGCCGGGGCCGCCCACTGTTCCCAAACAGGATGGGTGGAGCGTGATTCTCCCCACAGGGATCAATAATGTAGAACATCAACTAAGAAGTTAAACTCAGGGCTTTTCCGTGCATGATCGGATGAAGGAGACCCATTCATTGTAAAGTGCTTTAAGTGGCAAAAAAACCTGCCATTTATTTCACCAGAGAGTCTCCACCTTTTCCACATCAAGGACCTGAAATCTGATCAGGATAAGACCACGGACTCCATTTGATCACATTTAATCTCTGTGATACAATCCCAGCTGATTTAGTGTCTATAGGTTAGGGCGATACCAGCAAATCTAGCATCCAAACAGTTATTGTTGTACATTTATAATTGGTGCTGCATGAAGTCAATAAAATAACAGGAATTTTACCGACAGGTACTCCTTTGTGAACCGGTCCATAAGTGAGGACCCGTGTTATTTCACGGCAAGGGGGCTTGGCTGGTATATATAGTGTATATAGTGGTCGTTAAATGAGGAATAGCTGTATAAGTAATTTTTCTGGCGACCCCTTAGAACCTCTTGAAGGACCCATGGTGGTGCCTGGACTCCACGTTGAGAACCACAGATGTAAACAACTGGTGTGAATGACTGGGCCATTAAAAGAAGAACCCTTAACATTCATGTAATCATCCGGGAAGAACTTTGTCCTGGAGCTTGGTTGCGTCTTGTCTGGCGCTCTGCCTCCTCAACAATACCCCACACACAAAATGATAGCTGATTCCACAGCTCTGAGATGAGCCGGCGATCCCTGCTCCCCTCTGCCTGCTCTTTTCTTTTTTTTCCTCCTTTTCTGATGAAGAGTAGATTTGAGTTTAATGATGTTTGTAATGAAGTGCAGATTCCCAGACTAATTACATTAAAGAGCTGTGATCCCCTGTTCGCTGTTCACTAACATGTCATGATGCAGCGTGGATAAGAAGGGCCTCCTGTTTTATCTGCTGATGTGCAGGAGCAGCCATCACCAGCGCGGGGCTCCTACTGTGTGTGTTACATCTGTGTATATTAAAGCAGGAATTCCCAAAGTGGTTCTTGGCGAGGCCCCCTTGGCAGATTAAGCTCTGCCTGAGAGTAATTAACTAAAGTAGTAATAAACTACTGCGTGTCTAACTTTGACACTCTGACAAAAAAAGTGCAAATCTCACAGCAGAAAACATAATTGGTGAAGTTGAAGAACTAAAGTACATAAAGAAAATTCTAATTTTTCCGGTCAACTCTTGCGATTCCCTTGAGCACCCCAGTTTGGGAACCCCTGTATCAGAGAAACTCGAGGCTTTGTGTTTGACGACGACTCTTAAGCCCCTTTCACACTGAAAGCCGTAAATCTCCAGCAATGTTCTGTATTGACGTCATGTTGGAATGGGAACCGGCGTCGATGTTCCATTAAAGTCTTCCTTAAATTTCCTCGCTCTGCACCTCGTATCGTTTACAGCAAATTGTCGGTACGGCTGTGAATGGAAGTGTGTGGGCAATGGAAGCAGTAACATTTTCGTAAAGTAGGGGTGAAGCCGAATCCAAATAAAGCCTAAATAAAGGGTTTTTACAAATATTTAAAAAATGATTTGCTTTTCGGTTATAAAATGGCGAGTCCTAACCGTGGAGCTCGGCTGCAAAGAAGAGAAAGTGGAGCACGTCCAGTCTCTACGGAGACAGGTCTTTTTATTTAATAAAAATTGTACGACGTCTCTTCTTAAAAATGCCACTCGGGCCCTCGATGTGTGTTTTACAGTTAAGGGGGCGGTGCAGGGACATTGCAGTGCAGGGTGGGGCCGGAGGGAGCGAGCGGACAGGGAGAGGTAGAACGGGCGGAGAAGGGTCTTCTCCGCAGGCCGAGAGCGGAGCACAGGTTGAACACGATCACACCGATGTCGTAACACTGGCTTTAGGGTCATTGTGTCCGGGGACGGGGGCTCTGGGAAGAGTCCTAGGGGCGGGGCCACGGGGAGCCAAGTGCCGGTGTAACAAAACTATCGTGTTGTCCCGTCTGGCATGATATTAGGCTCCTCTGCTGTCTGACCCCTTACGTACTGTATCCATAACAGTCATCTACGTAGGAACACACTCCACACGGAACTGTTGTGTAAAGGAGGCTCCGTGGGAATGATACCTACTGCCTTTCAAGCATGTTTTTATCCAGCAATGTTACGGATTCCATCTGGGAAAGGGGCTCTCATCAAGCTTGGAAAAGCCTTTTGGCCTGCCTGCCATAGTGACTGCTACATCCATCTGTTCATCTTCATCCCTGGGGTTTCCTCCTCAGGGTGGTGTTGGAGTCTCTCCCAGGTGACTGGGTCCACATTAGGGAAACACCTGCATTTAGCGTGGCCCATGCAGTGTCGCTCCCAAACCCTGTATTTGACCCTATCTCTCAGAAAGGGAGAATCCCTGAGATGGACGCCTTTCCATCGTAGGGTCACGGATTTACCAACCAGCCAAGTCTCCAACCAGCCTCACCGGCATGTCTTGAGAGGGAGAGACCGGCGCCACCAGAGGAACCGAGGAAAACACCAGGACGACATGCATAGTCAACATGGACAGATGCTAGAGATGACATTTAAACACAGGTCTCCAAGCTGTGAGGCCGCAGTGCTGCATGGCTGGTACATGTCATGTCATAATCAAGTGGTGACTTCAACTAAAGCAAAATACTTTAAGGTAAATATTAACTTTTTTATGCCATTAGTATTGGATTTGGCCAAACCAAGTTAAATGAACCATCAACACAATGTGAAACCCTTTGAATTTAGCGACTGACCTCATCGCTGACCTTGTTTAGGTGATTGGTATGGGAACCATGGGTGCTGCAGTTAAACAAATTTTACCAGCAAGATAGATTTTGCGAATTGAGCAGTGCCTCACATTGACCGGAGGTGCGGCTGGCCTGTCAAAGTGGCTTATGGAGAAACCCCAGATAACCTTCACCGGTGTGTGGCTGGTGTCATTTCAAGCCTTCCTGGAAAATAGACATATTTCAGGAGTTATCCTCTTCTGAAAGGTACAGCTAGAGGAGACACATATTCTTGTGTGAGTGCATGAACATCTCTCACATCATTAGAACTTTTCTATCCCCTTGTCTGTCCCTTAACCAATGTCTTGGTGCCACCTGTTGAGAAACCCTCCCTTGTAGCGATAATGATGCATTTCTTCAAAACGACATTGTACTTCAAGCAGCTGTCACAAGTCATTAGCGCCTGATTCTTCCTCCAGCAATAATGCTCAGCGTCAGGTCGGCGGGGGAGCATGGAGAGGACGCCCACACCCCTCCAAGAGTCTCCTTCCTCCAAGCACATAACGAGGATGTCACCCGGGGCGTCCCGCAGCCCCCGTCAGTCGCCAACGACAAGCCAGATTAGCCGCTTGCCATAACTGTTATCACACATCTAGCCGCCAAAGTCCCTGCTTGTGATTTTTGGAAACCCTGGCGATTTCAAAGGGACGCATCGCACATACGGTATTGAAGCACTGCGGTGGTGCTCAGGTGTTATATCATGTTAGTTTTGTCCTTCAGAAAATAAAGAGCGGTTTAAATCAGCCGTAGATGGTCCTGTCAAGCTGCTTGGGGCTTTCATCAGCAGCTTGGGGCTTTGCTCTTGTAAGAGTCCATGCCAATCACTCGCACGGCACAATCTGTGATGGCTTTTTTCTTCCCTTTACGTTAATCCTTTTTAGTTTTAACTTTATCTCTCATTTACATTCATGAGAAGAGAAAATACTTTTTTTTTGCCTAACCTGATTGCAAAGGATTGCAGCAGTCTCCTAGAAACTCTTGTCTTGTGTGGAGTATGAGGAGCTGCATGACCGGATGTGTGGGGAGCCAAGCCAGCCTCCATCTTTTTTATAAGATTGTGTTGGGGCAGATCCTTCGATTTCAGACAAAAAAAAAATAGTACTCTGGAGAAGGTCAGAGGAAATGAGTGGAACTGCGAAACAAGAGCCACTGTTTCTGAAGATTCCCTGATTGGAATGTCAAAAAAGCAACCGGGCTGGAAGGAGGAGCTTGGGAAAAAAATGGAAATACCACAGTTTCACACAGTCTTCTTCACTGCGTTTCATCTCTCCCTGCTTCTCTCTCCAGCTGCTGTCTCCTCACGCTCCATAGCCCTTCAACTCTGCCGTTTGTGGACACTTTCATCCACAGCACCCTGCGGCACGACAAACGCCCGCCCACATTCCAGTGCGGGCAGCCACCGTCTAACACTAAACCCTCACTTTGGCAATGCCAGATTGGGTGCTGTTTCCTGCGCAGAGAGCCGTGCAGGGGACTGAACCCCTCACCCTGCCACTGGTAATGCCGCGCTCACTAAATTAAACAGGAAATCAACCCCTTTAGACCAGCCAGTTTTAGCACTGCGCTCTATTCCATTGACAGAGCAGGCGAAGGGACTACAAGGGAAATGATACGGCTTCCGTTCAACGACTTGGGGGAGCGGCTTTGAATCCGAACTCAAAGATGTTTTGTGCCCACATGCTAGACTTAAAGGACAGGGACAGTTTACCGGTCCAGAACAATGTGCAAACAATATACGATAACAATGTGTGAACGGTCCCAGCCGTACTCAGAGTGTAGCTCTCTCTGGACTCTTTACTCTTATGTTTAGTCAGTGCAGTCCACTCTTCTACAAATGTGTGACCCGCCACATGCCAATCCTGCTTTCGAGAAGGAAAATTCAATTTTTTTTTCGAGATTTGTGTTCCATTTCGGTCAGGATTATTGTTGTTTCCTCTGGTCCTGCTCGTGAAGCTGCAGAGTTCGCAGTTAGAACAGACCGATGAAAAGCCTGTTGCGTCTCTTGACTCTCTCAGTCCCACTCTGATGACATCATCCACAGCTTTTAATTTTTGGGTCTTTGCGGTTGTGTTTACGCTCCCTACGTCTCTGGCGTTTCAGTGGTTTGAGAGATTTGGCCGCTCGGCAGTAATCAACAGCAGCACATCGACCAGGCAGATGGTGCACAGAGCAGCAGTAACTCTTCCTCTGTGTCGTCCCACCGCGGGACCAACTGGGTTTGTTTTCATACGGTGTTTGTTGTCATTACCATAAAAACATTCTGACACTCCTGTCAGTGAGACCACGTTACCCCACGTCGGCCTCTCTTCACTGGCTCCGGGATCGATTGGCGTCGATTTTCAGGTTGTACTCTGTCTGTAAAAGTGCGAAAGGCCACCTCCTTTATCTCTGGCCTCCTATGCTGCTTTTCGGACACTTCCTCTCACCGGTTGCTTTAAAATGACCCAAAGTGGTGCAATACCTCCCCCTCCATATTGGGTTTGCCTCCTGCATGAAATAAATCTCCAAGAGGCTTCAGCGGAGATGCGATCCGAGGAGATTCCTTTTCTCTGTGGCTTTCAAATCCAATTGAGATTTATGTTTTATGTTGTTTGTATTTTATCCTTATCCATATCCCATGAGTTTTATTTAAACATTTGCTGGTGGTTTTCAACCGTGCTTTATTTTGAATAAATGGACCTGACATGACATAAATAAATGATTTAAGATGGTAAATGATGTATGATGATGCTAATCCGACATGCGTGTGGCCACGATATTCAGCTTCTCTCCTCCTCTCCCCCTCTTTTCCCACTGACTGTTGGATTCAAATCCCTTCTTTCATGGGATTAATAATGGATTACGAGGGTGTGATGAGTGGTCCACAGGTGGCAAGTCAGAGGGAGGGAGAAGGAGAGTGAAAGACAGAGAGTTGTTCTTTGGTGCAGTGGAGGCGGTGTCTCAGAGCCACCAGTCAGGGGCGCTGTGGTGCCAGCGTGGAAACTGCAGGTTAAGGAGCAGGTGGAGGCTTGGCGGTGGGAGTGGGGGCCGGGGACGCGGTGCAGTTTTATGTATGTGTGTTGGAGAGGGGTGCTGGGTGGGGGGGCATGATAAGACACTTGCAATGTTGCCCCTGGCAACAGTGATTAAGGCAGGATGTTGTTGGTACAATTGCTCTTGTGATGATTACACGGCAAATTTCTCTGCCCACATGCGCCATGGAAACGAGGACCTAGCGGAGGACCGCTGCTCTCTGGACGTAACCAAAATAAGAAAAATGATTTACGCACACACACACACACACACACACACACACACACTGACATGAAAGCCCCCGAATCACTTTGCAGCCATCAATTAAGCTGGTTAAACCCACAATCGCACTAAAATTGGACGGAATTGTACCAGCGTCAGCGACATGAAGCCCAAAGAGACGTAACGGCCACACGAGGCTGTGCACGAGGCAGTGCACGAGGCCCCCGTGCACGAGGCTGTGGACAAGGCTGTGCACGAGGCCCGCCGCGCCCCAGATATACGGCTGCAGGTGCGAGTCCCGCTCTGAAGGGGAACAATGTCACTGCGGCTCATGTTTATCAGCCTGATGATGCCGACCCCCCAAAACAGATTCCTGACGCCCTGCCTCTCTTTGTCCCCCCTCCTCCTTATCCACCTCCACCTTTGTCTCGCTCTCTCTTCATTTTTCTTTGCCTGTCTGTTGTTCTCACCTTCTCTGTATATCCCCCCTCCTCCCTCTTTATCCACCTCCATCGTTATCTCTCTCCATCTCTCCCTCTCTCTCCATTGTCTTTCCCTTTCTGTTTTTTCTCCCTCTTCTCCTCCCTTTCTGTGTCATTCTCTCCCCTTCACACTCTTTCTCTGTCTGTCCCGTCCCCCCCCCCCCCCCCTCTCTCTCCCTCTCTGCAGATTGCCTTCTCTCAGCACAGTAACTTCATGGACCTGGTGCAGTTCTTTGTGACCTTCTTCAGGTGAGACCTCTTTGTGTGTGTGTGTGTGTGTGTGTGTGTGTGTGTGTGTGTGTGTGTGTGTGTGTGTGTGTGTGTGTGTGTGTGTGTGTGTGTGTGTGTGTGTGTGTGTGTGTGTGTGTGTGTGTGTGTGTGTGTGTACTGAGTGTCGCAATGTTCCTCTTTTTTTGTAAATGATGAAAAAGAAACACTGTCACAGCTCAGTTGTATGTTACTGAAGTCAAACAGGAAGGTTTGTTTGTTGGTTTGTTGGTTTGTTTGTTAGTTTGTTTGTTGGTTTGGTTTTGGAATCGTTCCAACCTCCTTCACTCTTCATCAGTCGTCTTCCCAGTTGACATGAAGCTAAAACAATACCGTTCAGCATCGGCGTGTTCAATCACTGATGCTACGTTTAGTTTCCACTGTGGTGTTGCAAAAGCACAAGTTATAATGAGGACATGAATATATATATGTGGTTGATACATCAGAAGACACACAGACTAACACGACTCCAAGCCTTCCTGGGATACAGCCTCCGTAACAAATTTCCTCATCATCATTTGCTTTAATTTGGTCATATTATCGTTATGGGGATATTTCATGCCAAGGACCCTCACCTTGTGGTGCCCCGCCCCACAGCCAAGCACAACCATTTCTCACGTTTTGCATATTTACACCAAGTCACAAAACATGACACAAAAGTAGGAAGCCAACCTCAAAAGAAGAAAGAACCAAAAGTCCCACGACACCGATGTCAATGCACTCCATGATGAAACTCAAGGAAGATAAATCACCAGGCATGCAAGCAACATCCAGCAGCTCATACCTGCACCAGCTCAGCGCTGGACCCTGACTTGGTCAATAGTTGACTATTTTGGGAAATGAAACTTCTCTGCCTCTCGGTAAACACGTCTCTCTGCATCTGTAGTTCGGTAGTTCAGTAGTTCAGTAGTTCTGCTTCTTCCTGATGAATTTACTGGTCACTGGTGAATTTATACGTCGTCAGATAAACGACCTTATCGCTGGAAACGCACACGCGTGTGTGTGTGTGTGTGTGTGTGTGTGTGTGTCCGTGTGTGCGTGTGACCCTGAGGAGGGAGAGCAGGTGAAGAAATGAGGTGAATAAATGGTTGGATGGAAATATGATTGATTGTGGGTGTGGAGCGGCAGTGATGAGATCTGTATCGATTGGAAGACGCAAAAACGGGACAGTTTTATGACAGGAGTGTTTGTGTGTGTGTCTGTTTTTTTGGCAGAGTACATTTTAATTTAGGAGGAATTTGTCGTGGCAAATGTCGGTGCGTTGCTGTACGGACAGTTGGAATAAAATAACACCGAGCAGTCTACAAAAAAAACCAATTATGCAAAAAACAAATCCAGAAAATGGCCAAATAGAAACCCAAAATAGCAACAAAAACAAAAGATTCAGAAGAAAAATATGCCAAATATACAAAAACATACAGGATTGTACAGAAATAATTCTAATGAGAGATAAATAATTGAAGCGGAGCGAAGGGAGGATGTGTTGTTGTGTCCTGACTCTGTTTGCTGGCAACCCAGATATCCAGCACAGGGCTTTCACCAACTAGTCAACTACTATAACCACTAGTCAGCGCTGTTCAACAAGTCAGCAGCAATCGACAAGTCATAAACAACATAATTTTTGTCAGGGTCACCAGATTTACAGTAATTATTCCATTAGTAAAATAATGTATTAAAATATGTATTTACATTTATATATTCACCTATGTAGCATTTAAAAAAGGTTGCAGATCGCAACTGAATACTCCTCCCCGTGGCTTGTAACACAGCCTCTGTGGAAGAGACGGTGGATGCCAAAAACATGACGGCCCCTCTCTCGAGCCAGTGTTTGGTTTGTCCCTTCTGGGCTACTGTAGAACAAACATGGCGGTGCAACATGGCGGCCTCCGTCAAGCCTACCCTAACCCTGCGCAGATAAAAACCACCCATTCTAAGGTAACACCAACACAAGGATTCTTATTTTCATGGGATTATACACTGATTAAAACATACTCAGCGATATTATGTCAAGTCTGTTCCCTAAATTCTACACACTGCACCTTTTAATTTACAAAATACAAATGTCATTGTTACCTAGAACTCTTCTCTCTGCGTCTTTCTTACACAATAGGTCAGGGGTGGCCAACCAGTCAGAGACTAAGAGCCACTTTTTTTACTGTGTTACTGCAAAGAGCCAGATCATACACATGGGCACACATGAACATCACCCCATCCCTTCCTCACACACACACACACACAGACCTCTGCTCAGCCAGATTCATTGTAAATGTCACACACCAACATGATGATGACAGAAATTGACTCCTAGCCCCCGCGACCCGACTAAGGATAATCGGTTGAAGATGGATGGATGGATGGAGTACTAAGACCACAGGCCAGTTATTTTCAACAATTAACATTGTGTGCACTGTCTCGCACACACAAACTCTCAGTTCAAAAAGTACTGTTGTTTATTTATTCATAGAGGGGGGAATTGGACTTCGGGTTTAATGATAAGGATGTATTTTTTTCATGTTGGGTCAATTTATTCAATAGTGTCCCTTAAACCCTAACCTTTAAGAATCAGTTTTGGCTCTTGCCGACCATACACGATCTGATGCTTTGGCCATCCACATATACCTGGGACTAGGTGTTCCGGAGTCCTGGCCACATTTTTGAAAAAAAAAAAGTAAGTACTGAAAGTACTGCGTTTCCGCGGTATACCTCTCAGTTCAACCAAGTCCACAAACAAAAATATAATAATTAACAATAGCGTTTTTCTCTTACTATGCATGTTGCTTAGTGGGACTTCTGGCATTCCTTGTCTTGAACAATCCTCTTCAAATCTGGCTTGAATTCCGTTGTTGCCACTCGAAGCAATTCTTTCACATGGGTGTCAGTCAGAACAGATCGATGCTTTGGTTTCACATGTTTTTGGGCAGAAAACACAGACTCGCAGACGTATGTTGACCCAAACATTGACATTATCTTAAGCGCAGCCCGTTTGACATTGGGGCATTTTTCCATTGGCACACTTCTCCAGAACTCAATGGTCCCTTCCTTTAAAGCAGCTTTCAGTCGGTCCTCCTCCTGCAGCTCGCGAGTCGCGACACACACACACACACACACACACACACACACACACACACACACACACACACACACACACACACACACACACACACACACACACACACACACACACACACACACACACACACACCCCTCCAGCCTTCACAGTTCTCCATCGGAGATGTTCGATACGCAACGCAATTCACCGGCCGATCCATCTTATATGTTGACTACTAACCATGTCAATA
Source organism: Zeus faber (assembly GCF_960531495.2). NCBI lineage: Eukaryota > Metazoa > Chordata > Actinopteri > Zeiformes > Zeidae > Zeus > Zeus faber. The sequence goes on along the minus strand of NC_137198.1, from coordinate 927,919 downwards.
GTGTTGAAAATAAACTTCCAAATTTTTTTGAATCTTATTTGGTGTTTTATTAGTCCTAATGCCGCGTTGACTTTGTATGGAGGCGCGCCGCCCCGGCGCTTTTGGTGTAAACGCAGCATTTGGACTAATAAAACAGGCGTTAATGGGACATGACTCCTGCTGCTGTTCGCTTTGAGTAAATGAGGAAGTGATCCGCGGTGGAAAACGAGTGATATATCATAGCGATTTTATAATCACAATAGGGAATGAATGGCTGCGCTTTTTTTTTTCTGAGTTTTTGACGCTTGTTATGTGAAAGAGCCGCATGAAACCAGCCAAAGAGCCGCATGAGGCTCGCGAGCCGCGGGTTGGCCAGGCCTGCAATAGGTAAATGACGACTAGTCGACTATTATTATGAAAAACTTTGCAACTAGTAAAAATTAGTCGTCTTGAACCCCTTTCCCAGCATGCACTGGGAGAGGGGAGTTTGAGCATCTTGTGGGGACATAATGACATTCTCCTGAACACAGCGTCCGTTACAGTCGTATCGACAAATAACGGCCTCAAGGACCCGGGCCGCTCTGTCACACAGCTTATTGATTGTGACACACACACACACACACACACACACACACACACACACACACACACACACACACACACACACACACACACACACACACACACACACACACACACGGCAAATGGAGGCCATGAAATGCCTGCTCCACTTTTTACCATGGAAACGTGTCCTTCCTCCAGGGGGCAGGCCAGGAGCGGTGGGCAGCTTGCAGCGACGCCCGGGAACCAACTTTAGGTTCCATGGATAATCAGACGATGTTCTTGTGCATGTTTTTAGTGGGGGTTCTTAAGACGATGTTAGATGGAGGAAACCCCATGTGGGCACAGGGAGAACATGCAAAGTCTACACAGAAAGGCCCCTCATTGGGAGATAACCAACCAGAGCACAGTGCCAATAGCTCCGCAGGCCGGAATCGAACCCAGTACTTGGATATAATAATAAAATAAGATATCATTTGGTCAAGATATAAATGGATAAATAATAGTAATATCAATGAAATTAATGAAGAGGACAATAATAATAATTTCAATAAAAATACTTGGTGAAGTAGACAGATTAAGTCAGACAACAAACAAAAATAAAAAACACATTTTCTCTCTGTAGACGGTTGAAGGAGGTCTCAGTAATCCACACTAACAACAATCGCTTTTGGAGTTCTGTCGTTTTTTTTTTTTTTCTGATCACATTTAATGCTGAAAGACACAATCTTCTACTTTTGTTAAATGTCTGTTAATGTTCACCCCAAACTGACACTGCGTGAGGAGGCCCGCGCCAACACGGGGCAGAACACGCAAACTCCCAGTTAATCCTTCCCCAGTGCTGGCTCCGTCAGAGTCTCTCCTCCTTTGTGTGCGTCTGACCTCGCAGGCCAAGTGCGGCGGAATCCAGCGTGAATTCAGGGCATCGCCAGGGGAAGAAACCTGCAAGAACTTTCGAGGGTTTAAAAAACACGCAGAAAAAAGTGAGAACTTACCCAAAGTGTTGTTGCTAATGTCATGCAAATGTGTTCCCGATCTATTTTTCTCACTCGGTCAGGAGTTTGGTGTCGAGTGCCGCTGCTGCCGGAGAGGAGAAAAGTCGTGGAAGGCACAGTGACCCAAAATGCTAATTTCCTGTGTTTGGAGCATCCAATTGGCTGAGTGTAGGAGTAGGATGCGATGCTTCCGCTGTGTATTATATACCACAATATAACATTCATACTTTCAAACATCATGGGCCGGGGGATTTGGTGTAACTCGCTGTAATTTGTTGAGTATCTGCCACCAATGTAATGATAATATTACTAATTATAATAATGATAATTTTAAAGGAAGAGCCGCTCCGGGGGAGAGCGCCGCGGCCGGGGTGAGAACGGTGGCACCGCTGCTCCTGATGTACGATTGGCTGTTTGTGTCACTTGTTTTGTAAAATGTAGCACGAGTTACAGTTTTCAGAGTGTCCTTTAAAAGCAGCCCCGGCGCAAGGCGTCTGTCTAGATGTCGTACTCGCCAACGGCTGGAGGGGAACGACTTCTGAGGCACGAAGCTTGGACAAATTTGGATGATGATGTCACAAAGTGGCCCGCTCCTGAAACGAATGAAATGACAGCGGTTTTTCACTAGATCGATATGCCTACTGCCATTGTCGAGTTTCAGATCATTTTGGCCTGGAAAGCACTACGATTAGGGCTGGACCCCCTCATAATAATAATTATAATAATAATAATAATAATAAGCGTTATTTGTTCAGCACCGTCATACAGGACGTACAGCTCAGAGTGCTTTGCCTTCATAGAAGGACATCGAAGAGTAACATTTAAAGCAAATCAAGCAAGAAAAATGCATTTACAGGTAGAATAATAAAAATAATGAAATCAATAAAAAAAAAACAAGGTAGGAATAAGCCAATTAAAGAAAATAGCATCAAAAGAAAAAATCGAACAAGCAAAATGTGTTTCATAAAAAAATGATAAATATTGTACTTATTTTTAGATGATGGTCACCAATATAAGTCGAGAGAGAGATTTTTTTTGAGACTCCCCAGGAGTGAGAATAAGGCCAAGATGACAAAACAATCAAATTTCCTTGACAATGCAGGAATTCCTCATCCTGCCTTGGGAGCTGACACCTTTGTTCTGGGGCGCAGAGGTCGTTGTTTTTAAATGTTTTAATATAAATATAATTTTTTTTAATTATTTAAACATCAAAACTGGTAGAGGCCAGAAAGGGGAATTTGAGCCTTTGTTCTGGAACGCTGGTCCTGCGCATGAGGGTCCAACACCCAGGAAGCCAAATTCCGTCCAAAATATAACACCTATCATTCATATCTTTGCATATCATTAAAAGCTTGTGCCTTGCAAAGTACGGTAGATTTTTAAAAAGGTTGGTCAGACAAATCCCGGCGCAAGCTCTGGTATCCTTGCATACGCTATTTTTCAAAATGAAAATTGTCTTGTCAAGGTTTCCTTTGCTGTTTTTGCAGAATCGTAAAGGCTGCTGATTTGAATCTGGCTGTCAGTTCAGATTGTAGTGCACGTTTACTCACCTTTCATACGAGTGTTTAGGACATTTCCGACCTGTTGAGATTGACACTAATGAAGAGGTTGTTCAGCTTATCAACGCGCTGCAGCCTCCTCCTCTTCCATCGAGAGCTGCTCTGATGCTGCTCAAAAGTTGCTTTGGACAAAGGCTTTGCGGTGTCATTCATATAGCACCAAGTGCTTGGCATTAATCATAGTTTTGTGATAATGATAAAGAAAAGGATAAATAAGCAAAGTGCTAATAATAAAAGTAAGTGAATTATAATAAGTACTAAGTCATGCTCCCTGTTTTTTTTTTATTTACAATCCCATGGCACCTAGCTCCAGCTCGAGACAGGTTTTCTTTTTGGCACAATACAGCTTTAAATGCGCAGCGTGACATAAAAAAATGTTTTAGCACCTTAATAATGAGACGGCGGTGGTTTCAACCTGCTGACAAGGTGTGACTGCTGTGAACGTAGCGACTAATTCCATTTGATTCTAAACTCATGAGCAGGCAGCAGGGATCTCCTTCCAAAAGATGCTGGGCCTGGCCAGTTATTCAATTTGTTTCTGTGTATGAAGTGATGAGTAACTACTACTCCTACTCTCCTCCTGGTTAAACGGGGGGTAGAACCATCAATTTATCAGGGCGCAGACATGGTGTAGCAACAGGCCCTGTGCCTTGAGTGGGTGGGAATGGAATATGATATAGTATAAGTATAATATGATAAGTGTAATAATAATAATGATAAGTATATCCTGCAGGAAAACACGAGTTCTCCGGCAGCCGGGAGATGATGATCCAAACGCCTCCGACGGGAGGTGGTGCTCTTTATCAGGAGTGATATTTGACTAACTGTAGCACCACCTAACCAGGTGTAGAAATAGCAAACCAGCTGGACAGTTTACTTAAACAGCTGGAGTAATGGCTAATTAACTGCTGTAATGGTTAACTTGCAGTAGTAATGCCTAAGTAGTCGGAGTAATTCCTGTGTGTGCTTGAAGACCTAACCAGCCTTGGTGATGGCCAACCAGCTGGAGTGGAACCTCACTACATGCTGTAATTCCCAACTAGCAGTTGTCAAACTTTACTGGAGGGTTAGGGTTAGGGTTCGGTTTAGGGAAGAATACCTGAACAGCCGTAGTCATGCCTAACCTTATGCAGTAATACATACGTTTCAATTAAAAATTAAGAATTGACGTTATCATGATTATGTTGTCTGGAAGCCGCTAGAGGAGCGGTGAGCAGGAGCATGCGTACGGCAAGTTTAATTTTATGCAGCACATTTCAACAACGAGGCACCTGCTGTGTATTTAAACTCAAATGCTGCTCCAGGGCTGCTGTCCCCTCCCAGAGGAACGTCTGCATCCGTACGCAGCGCCCGTGTTCCCTCCCCCAGCGCCAGCCGGCTTTATATGGAGACGTGGTTAGTGCTTTCTCTGCCGCCTGCAGGAGGACAACTTTGGTTTCCTGGCCTCCGCTCCCCGTCCACCACCTTTCACCTCCCACGCCCGTCCGGGCCCTGTACGCCCTCTGACCCCTGTCCTCCAGCTCCCGTGCCCCAGACATGGCGGTTCAACCCCGGGCGCCCTGCCCGTGGCCAGCTGCAGCTCGGCAGCGTGCGGCCGGGATAAAACCACGGGTCATTTAGCAGCACAAAGCACGAAGGAATGGATTCCTGTTCTGGAAAGGGTGTCCTTCCACTCTGATGGAGAACAGACCCTGATGGAGATGGAGAACACACCCTGATGGAGATGGAGAACAGACCCTGATGGAGAACAGACCCTGGTGGAGATGGAGAACACACCCTGATGGAGATAGCCAAGTCGCAACCTGATGCATCCTCCGTTCTTTGATGTCGGGGGAAAGAAATACCACATTCAGATGACAACAGAAACGATGAATGCATGGAAGCGTTCAAAAAGCCATTTTACCATCAAATCTGAGCGTGAGCACCTTTCATATCCCTTCAAAATAAACAAACTCACACACTTTCTCACACACACACACACACACACACACACACAAATATAATCACAACCAGATTCAGAATCTGTTCATCCCTTTGCAAGAGCATTTTCTTTGTTTTGCAACAATGCTCCATCAGACACAAACAAGTAGCATAAAAAGCTTAGCAATTAAAAAAAATCGAGAATATACAAAATATGCGCTATGCACAAGATAAATTCAAATGCTATGGCAGGGTGAGTGTAGGTATAAATACTGCATGTAGGTATAAATATAGTGGTGAATACACTGTACAGATTAAACAGATGTACAAAATAGGATTATAGATCAAAATTATTTACAATATACGGCACAGTTATTTCATAAAAACTGCTCACATACATTATTAACGCACGGCAAAGTCAAAGTGTAAGCTCACACACACACACGCACACGTGCAATTTAATACACACATCCACACAAGCGCATACACATCCATCCCTCCATCTTCTAAGCCACTAATCCACATCAGAGCAGCCCGGACCTCCCCGCCCCCGCCCCCCCCCAGCTCCTCCTCATCCACGCCGCAGGTATAATCCCTGCGGTGCGGCATGGCCCCGGGGTCTCCTCCCAGCCTGCTCTTCCTCCAAAGGGGGCTGCCCAGGGCCTCCTCACCAGGCCGCTCGGTGTGCTGGCTCCACCATGGGGTCCTGCTGGATCATCGTGCTCCTTCCCTCCCCTTCAAGGAGTGTGAGCCCAGACCCCCCGCAGGGAAAAACTAATTTCAGGCGCTTGTATCAGCAAATTCATTCTTTTGGACGACACCCAAAGCTGGTGTCCACCCAAACCGGTGAGGGTGGGGACGTATATGGGGCGTAAGTTGAGAGCTTTGCAGCAGAATTTTTCAAGACAGATCAGGACTAGATGGATGGATGGGTGGGTGGGTGGGTGGATGGATGGATGATGGATGAATGGATGTTGAATGGAAAGATGGATGGATGGGTAGAGGGGGTGGTGTTACTGGAAGAAGGAAAAAAAAGAAAATAGGCTGTGGTCGTCTCTGGATAATACGCCGCACAGTGTTCCGGGCGGGGCTTTTACAGATCAGGACATGGTTTTTGATTGTAGACTGATGTTAAATGTATGGTTATATGTATAGTTAAATGTATCTGTAGTTATTGTTAAATATCTTGAAGGCTGAGTTGTAGTAAAGTAATGCTGTTTCTGAACCCAAAATGCTGCTCTCTATCTTGTAATCAGAGCCTCTACCTGCTGCCACGTTACTGTTGGTTTACAACCCTTTCACGTGGGGAAATATTGAGGTATTGGTCAAAACATCTCTTATTTGAACTGGTCAGTATCTCTGTAGCCCAGGGTGAGTATGTATACTCTGCTGTGCTCAAGGTTGCCAGTTTCGCAGTATATTTATGAAATTCGGCCCAAGATGGCCTGTGGGGTTTGAGCACTGTTGGGGCTGAAAGTGTCGGCGTGAACTGAAATAAGGTGTTTAGAAAAGGAGATAGTAACACATTAAATGAATTGGTGAATTGGTGAATTCATTTCTTTGCACCCCGCCCTGCTGCCCAATTGAAGAGTCAAACTGTTTAAACACACAAGGGGAAGCTGATCTGTACGACGTGTCGGAAGGCAGGAAGCCACTCGATAGGGCCGGGCCCCACACACACACACACACACTCTCTACTGTAGCTGTAGCTGGGGCCTCCAGCCTTCACGGCACCACGGTTCCGCTCAATACAGTCAATTAAAAGTGTCGATTTGCGCTTCGACTCGTTTACTAACGACGACCGCTCCCTTCTCAATTATTTCCCCATGGCCTCCGGTCCTTACCCAGCGAGGGGCTGATTAGTGGAACCAAACCACATCGACCCTGGTCCCTGACTCTGATGGGCGAGACAGAGGAACCCAGCGTTCCGGCTCCTAACAAGATGTGTAGAGTGTTTGTGTGTAGCTCACTGTGTGTGTGTGTGTGTGTGTGTGTGTACACGCTGAACGCTCTGACTGAGGTTTATATTTATTTGTGTGTGTGTGTGTCTGTGTGTGTTAAAAGTCCTTCAACAAGTTCTGTTGAGCTATTAACGTGTCATCAGACATGTTCCCACGTATACGCACCAGTATAATATCCCTCGTATTAGATGAGATTAGATTCAACTTCATTGTCATTGCACAAAGTACAAATACTGAGACAATAGAAGAAGCAGTAAAGTGAAGAATAATATATAAATAGAGTTAACAGTAGTGGGTATGGATATACTAAACATATCCAATATGAACAGAATTAACAGTATTGACAGAATGATTGTGGATGTACATTAGCGGTATTAAAAGAGGGAGTATGAATATGCCACAATATATACAGTATTAACGGATTGACATTAGTATAGTTGGTTGTATAAATATGAATAGAAAAACAATAAATAGTCGTGTGTAAGGTTAAGGTGCAATGTGCAAGTGTTCAGTCACTAAAGTGCAGTTTGTGTTGTAAGGGGTTGGCTGGGTGGTCCTCTTGATGTCAAGGGCCAGGGTTTTGTCGGCGCACCACGTCAGGCCAACCAACGTTGTGCCGTCTGCAATGTTGATAATGGTGTTGGAGCCATGTACAGGAGTGCAGTCGTGGGTGAAGAGCGATTAGGGGAGAGGACTCAGTACACAGCCCTGTGGGACGCCGGTGTCCAGGCTGAGGGTTGAGGAGGTGAGGGCGCCTCATCTGACATGCCGCCATCTGTGGAGTAAGTCCAGTATCCAATTTCAGAGGGAGGGGTTGATGTTAAGGTCACCTAGTTTGGTGACCAGTCTGGAGGGGATGATGGTGTTGAATGCTCAGCTGAAGTCTACGAACAGCATTCTCACATAGGCGTCCTCCGTGCACCTGTGCTGGCGGTAGGCAAATTGGAGGGGTCCAGTGTGGGAGGGAGGCAGGCTTTGAGGAGAGCCAGGCTGGTGGACCAGCCTCTTGAAAGCACTTAATGATGGTGGGGGTGGGTGCAACAGGGGGGGAGTTATTTAGGCTCGCTGCAGAGCTGTTTTTTGTTACCGGCAAGATGGTGGTGTATTTGAAGCACATGGGGACAGCTGCTTGGGCCAGTGACGGGTTTAAGATGTCAGTCAGGACCTCAGTCATAAATATAGATGTTGTTCATTTAAAATATGTACTGATTGAAAGAGCAAGGCAGGCGCCGGGAACTAACGTCAATGCTCTAAATACACACACAAATGTGCAGTGGAAGGAACACTGAACTCATGTACTCAGTGATGGAAGGAGTACTGAACACATATACTCAGTGGTGGAAGGAGTACTGAACACATGTACTCAATGGTGGAAGGAGTACTGAACATGTGTACTCAATGGTGGAAGGAGTACTGAACTCAGGTACTCAGTGATGGAAGAAGTACTGAACACATGTACTCAGTGGTAGAAGGAGTACTGAACACATGTACTCAATGGTGGAAGGAGTACTGAACACATGTACTCAATGGTGGAAGGAGTACTGAACACATGTACTCAATGGTGGAAGGAGTACTGAACATGTGTACTCAATGGTGGAAGGAGTACTGAACTCAGGTATTCAGTGATGGAAGAAGTACTGAACACATCTACTCAGTGGTGGAAGGAGTACCGAGCATATGTACTCAGTGATGGAAGGCCTACTGAACACATGTACTCAATGGTGGAAGGAGTACTGAACATGTCTGCTCAGCAGTGGAAGGAGTACTGAACTCATGTACTCAGTGATGGAAGCACTACTGAACACATATACTCAGTGGTGGAAGGAGTACTGAACACATGTACTCAATGGTGGAAGGAGTACTGAACATGTGTACTCAATGGTGGAAGGAGTACTGAACTCAGGTACTCAGTGATGGAAGAAGTACTGAACACATGTACTCAGTGGTAGAAGGAGTACTGAACACATGTACTCAATGGTGGAAGGAGTACTGAACACATGTACTCAATGGTGGAAGGAGTACTGAACACATGTACTCAATGGTGGAAGGAGTACTGAACATGTGTACTCAATGGTGGAAGGAGTACTGAACTCAGGTATTCAGTGATGGAAGAAGTACTGAACACATCTACTCAGTGGTGGAAGGAGTACCGAGCATATGTACTCAGTGATGGAAGGCCTACTGAACACATGTACTCAATGGTGGAAGGAGTACTGAACATGTCTGCTCAGCAGTGGAAGGAGTACTGAACTCATGTACTCAGTGATGGAAGCACTACTGAACACATGTACTCAGTGGTGGAAGGAGTACTGAACACATGTACTCAATGGTGGAAGGAGTACTGAACATGTGTACTCAATGATGGAAGGACTACTGAACACATGTACTCAGTGGTGGAAGGAGTACTGAACACATGTACTCAATGGTGGAAGGAGTACTGAACATGTATACTCAGCAGTGGAAGGAGTACTGAACTCATGTACTCAGTGATGAAAGGAGTACTGAACACATGTTCTCAGTGGTAGAAGGAGTACTGAACACATGTACTCAATGGTGGAAGGAGTACTGAACTCAGGTACTCAGTGATCGAAGGAGTACCGAACACGTACTCAGTGATGGAAGGCCGACTGAACACGTGTACTCACTGGTGGAAGGAGTACTGAACTTGTGTACTCAACTACAGTACGCAAAGTTTGTATACATACCAACAGTACATACAGTTGGAATTTCCAAAAGTTTGTAGTTTTCCAAAGAAGCAGGGCCATAAGATGGAGGTGGACATTTTGTTATTTTTTGTGAATATTCCTCTGTATCGACAGTTTACTGACCACAGCGAGCAACGCTGCTTTAGCTGATTCACCACGGCTGCCTTTCATTGCTTATGCATGGCGGACCCCGCCACCAACAATGGAAACGGCATGTAGAGGAGAGGACGCATAACACCAATATACTAGAGGGCTGTTTCTTAGAAAGTACCAGCTAAAGAAGGAACCGATATGGGATTTATTTTAAATAAAACACTCTTACGGATTACCACTCTAATCGCAACTGACCAACATTCCTCCGTATATGTGACCCACCGCAGCAAAACCGGCACTGTCGCGGATTTCTAAAATCAGCAGGAGCAGACAAATAAGTTGGGAAAAAAACAATTTTTTTCTCTAAGGAAAATTAGATTTTTCCAGATTTGTGTTCCTTTGTGTGTTTTTTGTCTCTCAATGTATTTTCAAAACCGAGTTTGGTTTATAAATTGTAGAAAAATGTTTAAACGTGGAGTTAAATTCTCCGGTCAGATAACATAGGGAAACGTAGTTCACTTACCGAGACGCTGAACAACACCGATCAATTGTTAGCTTTAAAGCAAGCGTCCAGGTGAAGATCATTCCTCCATATTCAATGTGATGTGAAGTCACAATGTGAAACCGTTTTGATAGAGTTCAAACTTTAAATCTTACGTGTTTTATACACACACACGGAGACATCGTTGTGTAGGCGGCGTATACCAACGAAGAAGTCCTGCTGACTTCACTTCCGTAAACAAGACGAGGATCCTTCGGTTTCACTTGTCCGTGAAACTTTCATCTCGGTGTTATGGATTAGGAGAAGCAGGTGGAGGAATGAATGAATCATGAATAAATCATATCGCGGACCTAAATCTGACCAGTGCGATGGATCCAAGTCAGTGTTAGCAGCGCATACTGGACTTTATTTTCCGCGATGATAGTCAGTTCTCCCACAGCGATGCTGAATCTGATAGCAACGTTATCCCCGACTTGGAGAACATTTCAAACAGCGGATTTCAACCTGAATGTGACGATCAAACAGAATATTTTTAAGAACCACCGGAGGAGACCGACGACAAGCCCGTTGTTGTTACAACGGAAGAAGTTGATGACGTGATGAAGTCCGTTGAGGTTGGTGATACAGATTATGAACAAGTATCAATGGACAAGATTCTCACGTTTACCTGCAAATGCAGCCAGGGGCCAAAAGAAAATAAAAAGAGGCCCCAAACAGGCTCTGAGTGTAGCTGGGGTAGGGTGGGGTTAGCCCACATAATAACTGCAACACCTTTGTAGATATATTAAGTGACACGCCAAGGCTGATATACAGAAACTCATATTATTGATAGACTCTACATTTTATTGTGTTGTCCGCACTTTTAAACTCCTAAATAATTCCACTTTTATAAAACATGTATATACCCGTTAAATAAAAGCTTTTTTTTTTTTGAAGCAAAGATTTTGTCTGTCTGACGTTGTTTAACATTCACTCAAAACACAAGAACAATGTCAAGCCCCTATTCAGCAGGGTGTCAAGTGGCCATGTGGATGTGTTGGTCCTCCAACCATTTGCATTCTGGGAGCTGGCTGAATAAAGCCAAGTGTGGGTAAAACTTTGAAAGTGACTATCTCAGAAACACAGTTTGCCACGCCCTTGTCATTAACAAGTCATAGCTTTAAAAATATTTGCTTGATTTGCCCAAGTGACACCTCGTTTGGAAGCTCTGATTCTCCACTTCTAAAGAAAAAAGTCAAAAGCCGCCAAATGACCCTGAAGTCTGCGGTGGGTCATATATTCTCTGCAGGCAACTGAGGCCAAGTGTTCTGCCAACTTCTGTTGCCTTTTGATGTTTCCCACTTCGGACACACAAGCAGGTCCAGGTCTGCTCTCATGCACTTTTCGAGCAACAGACACACACACGGGAGAGAGGGGTGGAGAGGGGTGGAGAGGGGTGGAGGGGGGTGGAGGGGGGTGGAGGGTGTGCACACGTGTTGTAGCTCTGCCTTCCGCTCCCGTGGGGGCCTCCCTAGCTCTCAGCAGGGGCCCCGGCCCGTCTCCAGGACACACGCTTTATCTCATCCTCCCTTTTTTTTTTTTATGTTACCCCGCCCGGTTACACCTCCACCATCCCTCCCGTCTCTCTCTCTTTTCATCTCCTCACGCTCTAACCCTTCCTCCTGTCTTGCTGCCTTCGCTCCCTGTGTCTTCCTCCCTCCCTCCCTCCCTCTCTCGCCCCGTGGTAGCCGGTCAGCAGGGAGCCGTGCAGGGGTAGCGATAGAATGAAGAGATAGCGAGAGAGCGATAGAACAGAGTGGTGGAGCCGGAGCCTTGCGGCTAAACTCTGTCCTGATTGGTCCAGGAGGAGCAGACATAAATAATAGATGCCAGGATCAGTCATTTTAACTCTTCTCCTCCTTTCTTCTTCTCCCTTCCCCGATATTAACCTCTTTCCCGACCTGTCTCCCTGCCAACCCCTCTCTTTGTCTCCTTCCCTTTCTGTCTCGCTTCCTACCTGTCTCCCGATCCGTCTCTTTTTCTCCTCACCTATCTCTTTCTCTCTCTGTCTGTCTCCTTGCCTGTCTGTCTCACCTTATACCTGTCTCCCTGCATGTTTCCTTCCCTGTCTGTCTGTCTCCTTACCTGTCTGTCTCGCTTCCTACCGGTCTCCTGATCTGTTTCATTGTCTCCTTCCCTGTCTTTCTGTCTCATTACCTGTCTTTTCCCTCTCTGGCTCTGCATCGGAGGTCTCCTGAGCTGAAATGTTCCAGCTTTTGGGCGGTTATTTCGAATAGAATCCAGCTTATGAAAAGGTGCAGTGTGTAGAATTTAGTGCCATCTAGTGGCGAGGTTGCAGAAGTTACAACTGAATACCCCCCACCCCCATGGCGGTGCAACATGGCGGTCTTGGTGGAAGGGACGGTGGCGGCAAAAATGTCTCTAGAGCCAGTGTTTGGTTTGTCACTTCTGGGCTACTGTAGAGCAAACATGCCGGTGCAACATGGCGGCCTCCATCAAGCGTGCCCGCTCCCTACGCAGATAAAAACCACTCATTCTAAGGTAACACCGACACAAGGATTCTTATTTTCATGGGATTATACACTGATTAAAACGTACTCATCGATATTATATTCCATTTCTGCCAAGTCTGTTCCCTAAATTCTACAAACTGCACCTTTAATCTCATTGTTGCCGATAAAAACACTAGATGATTATTTAGACTAGAAGTAAAAATTTTATTTAATAGAAGTTATTGTCAGAGAAAGAGGGATTCTGCCGTCTCTTCGATGCTCAAATAGGCGTCGTGGTGCAGTAACAATGCAAACTGTATTTGGCACAATTGTATTTTGACAATTCCAGTTATTATGTTTTTTTTGTTCATTGTTCGAGAAAAAAATCTCTAAATTTGTTGAGAAGAAACCCCGCTGGGAAACAAATCCCCTCGATTGATCTGCGGCAGTTCACCCTACAGCACATACATAGCTGAAGATATACACTATTTTATCTTTATATCGACCTATTTTTGTTTTCAAATAGTTTTCTGTCCAAAATATAAGATTATGCCCTGACATGCCCGGAAGTTAAAAATCCTAGCGCGCACTCTTGTCGAATTGTATATGTCTGTCTGTCTCCCTGCCTGTCTCCCTGACTGTCTCCCTGCCTCCTCTCTGTACGCCCGTCTCCTCCCATATCAGTCTGGCTCTTTCCCTGTCTGTCCTGCCTCCCTACCTCTCTGTCTCACTGTCTTTATCTCTGCCTGCACTTCATACTGTTGATACCAGTTTAAAAGCAGTAAGTAAGAGCCAAACCCAGCAGCCAATTAGCTGTCAGAACCCCCCGTCACAACCGACAAAGCAGACTCTGCGGCTGAGCGGGACGTCCAGCCGGTGCAGGTGGGCCAGATAGACTTATCTTACCGTGTTGAAAAAAACAGCCTGTTTGGCTGCAGGCGAGCGCTGATTCCCCCCGCTCCAGCCTTCCGCCCCGTGGCAGGCGGGCAGCGGTGTATTAGTATTCTGTTTGTGGAAAGGCTGCAGAGCCGGACGGCTGCTGCTGCTGCTGTTTGCCCCGTGGCTGTTGTTCTGCTGTCAGGTAAAGCCAACGACATGTCAGAGCTGCTATTACTGCCGCACGCCCACCTCCCTCCGCCCCAAACTCCCATCCCGGCAGCCCTCGGACGGACCTACGCCATCACTTTTGTCCACTTTCTTTCTTTTTTATAAAGATTTACAGAGCTCCTTTTTTCCCCATTAAATCAATATCTTTTTTGGTGGGGCAAATATGAACTGTTGTTTGCTGTTGAAATTGCAATGTGTCCAAATGAAGCCATGAGTATAACGTGACAGAGTGGGACGCTTTGAATTTCCTGCTTCTGAGTGGATAGAACACAACTGAGAATATTGCAAAACATAGTGTGCTTTTCATAAAACCAAGGCTATTCATGCGGTGGAAGGCTCTGCCGCTCCGGCTGCTGCAGCTGCAAGCGGCTTTCGAAAATCACAGGGTGATCAGGGCCACGCTCGAGCGATGAATGGAGTTGAAAGATCGTTACAGACGCCAACACCTACAGTAGCTTGGCTTCAAGCTGGGGGTTCCTGTCACAGTCACCTGCCGCTCTGTTGGTTTTAACATGCCGGAACACCTGAGAAACCCCTCAGGAAGCTCTCTACACCAGCTGGGCCAAGATGCTCCACATGCTGTCGGAGCCGTTCGGTGGCCTTCCTTGGTCACGGTCCCCTTGTAAAAGAAGGTCAATCTCAATCTGGCTACCCCGGTTAAATGAAGGTGAAAACATCAGCAGTGGTGGTCCTGGCCTGGTGCAAGGCTTTGAACGTAGCCATGAGCGTGCCGTGGTCCTGCTGAGCCTCATCCCCCTGCAGCCCTGCCCTGCTGTAGACGTGTGTTCTTATTACTCATCACGCTGAGCTTTTAGCGTGTTTACTGACTCCTCCAGGATGTCGCACACAGTTCTTTATCTCGGGTTTGCCGAGTGCGGGCAGCCACTTGTAGCGGCGGAGATATAGATTCACTGTTTTCATTCGTCAAAAAGAACTGCAGATCCATGTTTCCAACCCTGTACTACAGCAGCATATTAATACTACAAGGACACATTTGGACATCCACGCCCGTCTCCCTGCTTTTCTTTAACTTGTTGCCTTGAAGCTCAATTGATGATGAAGTCAACCAAGCCAGGTCCAAGTCAATATTAATTGAAATGCGTTCGGTTTTGTCTACTGATGGGAGAATCAGGCAGCAATCCCAGGAGGGAAAAACAGGTGAGCAACATTGGAAGGCGTGCCAGTTACGCAATAGGCAATTGTCGTCTAAATGGCTGCTAAACTATGTGTTTTCCAAGCCCTATGCGCTCAATTAGCAGAGGGGAAAAAATGTTTTCAATCACATGTTATTTAAATGTTTGTTTTACAAATTAGATTAGTAGAAGGATTGATAAATTAGCGATGCGGCTGTAATGATGGGTTCCCTCTTGCTAGTGCTATGCACGAGCTGTGGAATACTTCTTAAATGTACTAACCCAGATGATGTATTTGCTATGTTACACTAGTGGTGTAATGGAATGTAGTGACCATTTCGGCCTGCATGTGAACTTGGATCAATTGCAAAATGGAACCATCATAGTGAAATAGTTTTACTGCCGCTGTTACTTTTTGAAGTCAATTTTCCATGAATCTGGATGCAGAGTTGCAGAGAAAAGAAGACAGACAATACAGATGCTTCTGTGTTTTACTCTGAAGCACAGTGATAGGTTGACGCTGCGTCGCTCTGTGCTGCTGCTTCTTTACCACGTGGTGAATGAGCTGCTGTATGTCACCGCTCTGCGTCTGCTCGTCCTCCATACTGGAACGCTCAACATCCACCAGTCAACAACGTGCCATGTGTATTGAGAGAGGCAGACCTCTCTACAAAATCCACTGTAACTCGCTTCATTCAGGACCCATTTTCATGAGATTTAGTTTGTTATAAACGTGAGAAATTGAACATGATACTGGTTTCTTACTGGAATTAAATTCAGTTACTGGGGGCAGATCTAATCATATGTTTTCATTCACTAACATGTTTAAAGAAGAAGTTATGCTGCATGCCTTATATTGCACTTTAATTTAACAATTGAGTTTTGAATATTTTATATATTTAAAGATTTTATTGAAAAATTCGACATCTTATTTTGTTTTCAATTGAGACCATGGGCAAAAGTGGCTTGCTCCTAGTGTTTTACAGAATACATGGAAAGCCAAGTTATGTTTGTATCCCTTTATTTCTTTCTTTTTTGCTGATCCAAAAAATGATCCGATCCCTGGCTCAAAACCGTGATCCGATCTGAAATGTGAGTTCTGTGATCCGTTGCCTAATGTAGACACATCGGATTTATCAGGCCTGACTATTTGTAATTTGTGTCGGGATGATACATTTTTGTAAAGAGGGAGGAATTATGCTGTCGGCCGCAGTAGAAATCAATCTACATGAAGACACAATCGCTGGCTGCCAAGACCGCCCTCCTCAGACGGGGAGTTATGTGTTAGTTTCTCCCTGTCAGTCCCCTTCCCTGGATATTGTTTTTATGGCAGTCGTATCAAATCATATTATCTGTCAATCTGATGTAATTTCCCTCATCTCCTGTGATGGTGCGTTTTTTTCTTGCCGTGCTGCCGGATAACAGATGTTGTGCTAAACGATGACAGAACAGGGGGCCAGAGGAGGGCTGCTGCCGTGGCTGCATGATAATGCCGTTCAGAGCGTCTTTTGGAACATCTGAAAACAGCCTCTTTTGAAACAAAGTAACATTACCAATGCATTCACTTCATCGCTTTTACATTTGGTTGCTCAGCAGATGCTTCAGAGCAATTTACACAAAGTGCGTTTGACAGTTTTTTTGTAGGAGACTGGGAGTCACAGTCATCGTCTGCAAAGACTTCAGTGAGAACAAATGATCGACAGCAGAGTCACAGTTTGTATGTTTTTATTATTGACAACAAATGGAAAATAGTATTAGAAAGTGTGTAGATTGGCTCAGAGCGAACTGGAGGGAAGGACTTGGAGAGCTTTAGGAGGGTGAGTCAGGATGGATCCTGCAGAGCACGTCTGGAACAAGATTTTAAGATTCAAGATTTTTTTTTTTTATTTGTCACATACATATACATACTTCCATACATATATGCAGTGAAATGTAATGCAACGCACCCGGTGATAGCACACAAGGGAAGGACACTAGTCATAACACTGGTTCTTTTCACGTTTGTCAAGAGAACGGTTGTAATACGTTGTGGATAGTTTAGTGTATAGTTGCACAGTGTTCATCAGTAGACCGCATTGTGACGGTGTTCCACCAGGTACCACAAAATCATTGATTCCTGGTAAACAGCAATGACCCCGCCCCACAGCAACTCCACGAGGGCTTTAGATGGAGGGTTTAGAAGCTTCACACCAAATCTTTAAGGAGGATTTTGGAGCATTTTGTCAAGTCTTTTTACACAAACCTGATATCGTCATATGTGGATAAGCCCATGTAGTGCGGTCACTCCCCCCGGCTCCCCCAAGGATGTGTGACACAGTGTTTCTCGGTGCTGAAGCGCCGGCACGGCAGGTTCGATTGCACACAGCGTTTGTAATAGTTCACGTGATGTCCACACAACCGGGACGGTGCTTTTTCGGACTGGCTTCTACTGGGACTCCCGCCCCCAGCTCCGGTGCCGTCCCCCTGCCATTCCTCTCACTGCAAGAGAAAACAGACATAATAACCCTCCCAGCTGTTGTGACTGGCCAGTCATTCAACTGGCCACAGCTGGCACCGAGACAGGGAGCGCCAGTCTACCACACTGACTTCCCCTCGCCTCCCACAGCCTCCGCCCCGCCCCCGAGTCTGCCACAGCCCACTAATGTCTACTTCCTGGTACGCTCCATTCTACAGCCAGCATCCAGGGAAAGAACTATCCGAGAAAGAACATGTCTGTGAGCACAGTTGTCATTTTATTCAACGTAAAGTGTGTTCACGGTAAAATAGTGAGAATTGGCCCTGGGGCTTGGACACACCACTACACAAACTCAATACACGTCTTATTGGCAGTTTCTTGTTCTTGTTCTCTCTAATTTGTGAGTATACTTACGCCTTAAATGTCACGAAAAACTGATTTGCGCAGACTTTTCTCCAGCTATGCATCTCCGGTTTGGCTGTCTTGTGTTCCCACTTTGATTCCGACTGTGACCATTTGACTATATGATTAGTCCCTTTTCCCCCTCAACCATTGGGTTTTTATTAAATGTTATTATTCTCTCTTTAACCGAACATGTACGACTGGAAGAGCAGCTTCTGCAGGCGCTGGTCCAGCTCACAACACTGTCTTAGTTTCAAACACTTTCTATTTGTTCAGCTACTGGAATTATCCAAGTGTGTAAATAAGAACATGTAAACTGGAGAGTTAGCGGAGCTTGCCTCAGGGCTGCTCCTGCAAAGCAACCCAGCAGCTCACTGTACTGCTGTAGACCTCCCAAGCCTCCAGCCTCCAGTGGTGGATCAGAACATAGTTGATTCATGATCCGTACGGGTCGCCCCCCACGGTTCGCCTGCATGTGAACTGGGATCAATTGCAAAATGGAACCATCATAGTGAAATAATGAAACCCTGAATTTCCTCAGCTGCCTGAGGTGGTAAAGACGCTGCCTCGCCTTTCTCACGAGTGTCTGTTTGTAAAGTCCATGTTAAATCCTTTGTGATGTGGACTACCAGGTACCTGAAGCTGCTCACCCTGTCGACAGAAGTCCCATTAATCCACAAGGGCGCGTGCGTCCTCGATTGTGATCCACGCCTAAAGTCCACAATCAGCTCCTTGGTTTTGCTGACGTTCAGGTGGAGGCTGTTGTCCTGGCACCAGAGTGACAGGTCAGCCACCTCCTCGCGGGAGGCCTTCTCATCGTCGTCGGTGATCAGGCCCACGACCACGGTGTCGTCAGCAAACTTGATGATGGTGTTGGAGCTGGACGTGGCCACACAGTCCTCTGTGTACAGGGAGCACAGCAGGGGGTTGAGGACTCAACCCTGGGGGGATCTTGTGTTCAGAGTGAGGGAGCTGGACATGTGCTTCCCCACCCTGACCACCTGGGGCCGGGCTGAGAGGAAGTCCAGGATCCAGGTGCACAGCGGAGTATTCAGTCCAAGCTCCAGCAGCTTGACAGCCAGTCTGGTGGGGACTATGGTATTGAAAGCTGAACTATAATCAATGAACAGCAATCTCACATAGGCCCCCTTCTGGCCATCCAGGTGCGTGAGCGTGGTGTGCAGTACCTGGGAGACCGCGTCATCCGTGGATCTGTTCTGCCGGTACGCAAACTGCAACGGGTCCAAGGTGCAGGGGAGGGAGGCGCAGATGTAATCCTTAATCAGCCTCTCAAAACACTTCATGACCACCGAGGTGAGGGCCACCGGACGGTAGTCATTCAGGCAGGCAGGAGAGGCGATCTTCGGGACAGGAACGACGGTGGACCTCTTGAAGCAAGACGGGACCACTGATTCAGCCAGGGAGATGTTAAATATTGTAGTGAACACCGGAGCTACCTGGTTAGCACAGGTCTTCAGTGCTCGCCCAGATATGCCATCTGGGCCCGCAGCTTTCCTGGTGTTCACCCGCATCAGAGCCCTCCTGACGTCACTCTCGGACACTGAGTGCATGCTCATCCCCAGCGATGTAACTCCAATTAGCCGGCGATCTAGCGCGCAAAAAAGGAGTTCAGTTGGATGGCTAGGGAGGTGTCTGCACTCGTGGCTGGGGAGGAGCTGCTCTTTTAGTTAATAATAGTCTGCAGCCCCTGCCACAAGTGTCTGGTGTCCAGTTGCTCCATCTGTAGCTCCAGTCTCTCTGTATGTCCGTTTAGCTTCCTTCACCGCCCTCCGCAGATTTTATGCCGCTGCTTTGTAATTGTCCATATTTCCGGATACAAGACCGTCGTTGTAAGCGGCCGTGCGAGCATTCAGAGCACAGCGGATGGATTTATCGACCCACGGCTTCTGGTTTGGAAATATCCGTACTTTCACCGTGGGAACGATGCCTTCCGCTAACGTAGCCACGAAGCTCACCGCTACGTCCGCAAACTCGCTGACGTCACTTGAACTCGATTGGAACATGTCCCACTCGACGTCAGTCAGAGCGTCCTGAAGCGAGCCTCTAATTGGTCCGTCCTCCCCTTCACTTCCCTCGTCACCACCAGTTCTCGCACGATTGGAGGCCTGTAAACGGGAAGCAACAAAATCTTGGCGTGGCCAGATTTCCTGAAAGCAGGGAGCGAGACGGTCTTGTGTAGCAGTGGTCCAAAGTTCTATCTCCCCTGGTTGCACACGTGATGTGTTGGTAGAAATTAAGCATAACTCTTTTAAGGTTCGCCCTGTTAAAGTCCCCAGTCACCACCACAGCCGCATCGGAATGTTTGTTTTGAAATCCGCACAACACGTCGTACAGCTCCGACAGGTCTGTGTTCGGTGTCCGCTTGCGGTGGAATATAAACGGCTGTAATGATGACCGTGCTGAATTCCTGGGGGAGGTAGAATGGACGGCATGAGATTATCAGATGTTCCAGGTTCGGCGAGCAGGAGTGGGAGAGAGACTTGGTGTTGTTGGAGTTACACCAGCGGTTGTTTACCATTAGGC
>NC_137198.1:851599-907311 GCF_960531495.2 Zeus faber | reverse complement strand
AAAGAAGAAGTTATCCTGCATGCCTTATATTGCACTTTAATTTATCAATTGAGTTTTGAATATTTAATATATTTCAAGATTTTATTGAAACATTGGACATCTTATGTGGTTTTCATTTAAGACCATGGGCAAAAGTTCCTTTAAGTGTTTTACAGAATAAATGGGAAACAAAGTTATATTTGTCTTCCTTTATTTATCTTTATTTTTTTCTCATCCAAAAAACGATCCGATCCGTGGCTCAAAAACGGTCCGAACCATGAGTTTTGTGATCGGTTGCAGTAGCAGCCTCCACTGAGCCTCCTCTCCCAGCCTTTCAGTCCGTGGAGCCGCCGCCCTCAGACCCGGGGTCAACCATCCGCGTGATTGGAGCTAATGAGCGAGGACGGTATTGATTGAAGGATTGGTGAGCTGCGATCCTTAACATCCAGGAAGTGGTTTGAGCCAAAAGATGGAGCAGGAGTGGCGGCCTGCGAGGAACAAA
Source organism: Zeus faber (assembly GCF_960531495.2). NCBI lineage: Eukaryota > Metazoa > Chordata > Actinopteri > Zeiformes > Zeidae > Zeus > Zeus faber. The sequence goes on along the minus strand of NC_137198.1, from coordinate 906,830 downwards.
GGTGTGATGGAGTGGTCTGAAAAGAGGAGGGAGAGAGAGACGGGCGGTCTCACATTGCGGTCTCTTTCTATCCACGTCGTTCTCGCTCTTTCACTTTTTCGCTCTCTCCTTTTCACTATTTCTCTTTAAGAAGAAGAAGAAGAAAAATAATCTTTAATTATCACACAACACATTCACACACACACATGCACATGCTTTGGATGGTGGCCGGTGAAATGAGGCCTCTCCATTTAACCCATCCTGGCTTGTCCTTCCTTCGGGGGGCAGCCAGGAGCAGTGGGCAGCGTTCGTGGACGCGCCCGGGGACCTGGTGACGAGTGTCCATCGCTGGTCAGACCATGATGTGTGCATGTTTTTGGTGGGGGTCCTTACTGACGTGAGGTGGAGGAAACCCCATGTGAACACGGGGAGAACATACAACTCCACACGGAAAGGCTCCTATTTGGGTGATAACCCACCGGAGCACGGTGCCAACAGCGCCCCAGGCGGGAATCTGACCCAGGACTTTCTTGCTGTGAGGCAGCAGTGCAATGCACTGCTTTGTGTTCTCCTCTGTCACTCTGTTTTTTACCATCTGTCGCTCTCTTTTCTCTCTTTGCCTCTCTCTCTCACGGTCACTGCGCCCATTGCTTTGTTATCCATTCCTCTCATCTTTCTCCCTCTTTCATTCACTCTCTCCGTCATGCAATCTTCCCCCTTCAGCTGCTTCCCGTCCTTTTCTTTGCCTTGATCTTTCTCCCGTTCGCGCTCCCATTTCTGACCGTCTGTCTCTCTCTCCCCCTCCCCCCATCCATTCCTCCTGGGGCCGAGAGGAGGATGTCCTTTGGGGGGGGGTGATCGGCTCCGAGCAGGAAGCCCGATCAATAAGACGATTGAACCGATGATCCCGTTCAGAGTCCACCTCTCCCCGCAGAGAGGAGCCGATTTATATATTTTTTTAACGCTTTAAAGTTCAGCCCCCCTGGAGTGCTGGAGGGGTCCGGACTGAATGGGAAAAGATGTGCATGCGCTCAGAAAGAGAGAATTGGATAAGAGGTTATTGTGTGGATCGGAGCTTTCAAACTCACGGCACTTGGGGGCCACTGGCCAGTTTGTCTGCTCCTGGGGACCGCGGTGAACATCAAGGGAAAAACAAGCATTTTGTTTTTTACTTTGTGCATTTGTGAATTGCCTAATTCTGTCGGATGAAATATAGACACCATTAAAAATATTTGCTATATTCCGAAATCATTAAGTTAAATGATTTGGCTTAATTAAGCTTCAGCCACAACATTAAAACCACTAATATTGTGTAGCTCCCCCTCGTGTCCCCAAACAGCTGTGAGGTGGAGGCAGTGACTCCACCAGACTCTGAAGGTGTCCTGTGGTATCTGGCACCAAGACGTTAGCAGCAGATCCTTTAAGTCCTGCAAGTTGGAGGTGGGGCCCCCATGGATCAGGCTTGTTGTTCCAGCACAACCCACAGATGCTCCATGGGATCGGACCCTAACCCCACCCATCCACATGATGGAGAAGAAAAGGTGATTCATCAGACCTCCACCTTCTTCTATCGCTCCATGGTCCAGTTGTGATGCTCACGTGTCCATTGTAGGTGCTTTCAGGGGTGGACAGGGGTCAGCATGGACACTGTGAGCTCCCATACGCAGCAAGCTGCCATGCACTGTGTGTTCTACACCTTTCTATCATAGCAACATCCACCTTTTCACCCCTTTGTGCTGCAGTAGTTCTACTGTGGCATCGAACCAGGCAGACTAGACCTGGCTCCCCACGTGCATCATATAACAGTGATGATATATAACAGTGTATATATATAATATTATTCAACAGTATATAATAATATATGCCACCCCTTGACAGGTGCCACTGGTTTTGATGTTGTGGCTGGTGGGTGTATACAGTAGAGACAAGAGGCTCAGAAGAAGGTGCAAGAGATCAAGGGTTTATTGCAAAAAAAAAAAAACAGGCCAGGGTCAAAACCAGGAGATCAGTCCGTACAGCTAACAATCCAAAAGGAGCAGGCGGAGGAGTAAGACCAGAATCCAGACGGTGGGAACTTGATCAGGACCAAGCAGGCAAGGACCCCTCGAGGGTGAACCGGACCTGTGTATACATAGACGGACCTAGACCGACCTGTTGTCACCATGCTGTGATGTCACAGCGCTGACTGGGGGAAGCCCATTGGGAGGCAGAACTCTAGGGAAGACCAAGAAATACAGGCTAAATAAAAAGGATAATAAAACAGAATAAACTAATTACAAAACAGAATAAACTAATAACAAAACAGGCCAAGGCCATGACACGTTACAAAAGTCTGGAAAAAACAAATGTAACTATACATTAATAGCCAACGATATAAATACCACCATAGTAAGGGATGAATTGAAATACTGAATTTCTTTATTTTGCTGAATTTGTTGAGTGAAGTATTTTTTATAATGCACATCAGATTGTGAAGTGAAAAGTTGGCAGCACTCCTCATTATGTACGACATGTGGGTGTATTGATGTAGAATGGTCTGACGGACATGGGACTGAATGGATATAGAATTAAATCATGATGGTTTGGATGGAGAACCTCCACCCAGACCTGCTAATCAACATACTCATACAGCTACATTTACTGTTCGACATGTATTCAAGTTTAAAATGGAGAAATCATTGGACTTGGCAAATCATTTATTAAATCATTTTACTTGTCGAAGCGTCATCGTTTCGGCGCCAAGCTCTGGAAGTGATGACCTCAATCATTTTAATTTGGGTCATTTGAATCATTTTACGAAGCCTCCAGATGAGACAACACATGAACACCAAGCGACCGGAACACTAACAGCAAATCAATCACAGAAGTGAGAAAACCTGACATTATTAACTATGAAGTGGATCCATACGAACCGTGGAGTTGTTTGGAAATGTAGTACAAGTGGTTGTAGATGGAGGCAGGCTGATGTTGAGTCATGTTTGTTTTTTCATCTCCCACTGCACGTCCTGCGCTTTCAGTCAGACTCTGTCGTTGCAGGACCAAGGCCGTGTTTAGCTGCGGGGAACCTTTAGTTTCAATTGTATTATCTTCCTCCCTCACACACTCCAGAGCAGGGCAAAATAATGTATTCATAGGCTCTTATTAAAGTGCAAATCCGTAAGATTATTTAATAAAAAAAAAAAAAATACAAATGTTAAATAAATCCAATATTTGGACCTTTTTTTTTTTAAGCTGGTACCTTTTGAAGAAACAGTCATTCAACCTACAGTCTTTGTGTGCTCTATGTGCTGTTTCCATTGTTGGTGGCGGGGTCCGCCGCACGGCCCAAGTCGAAGGCGGCTGCAGTGAATCGACTGAAGCAGCGTAGCAAGTTGTGGTCAGTAAACTGTCTGTACGGGTGAACATTCAGAAAAAAAATACAAAAACTATCTCCACCACCTCCAGTGACCCAGAAAACCACGAGGAAATCAATGGATCAGAAGAAGGAAAAATTCGGGAGAAAAGAAAGTGACGTCTCAGAGCAAGGACGAGGGGAGGTTCAGAAAATACAAAAACCTTGCAGTTTTGAATGAAATTCTGGGGCCACCCAACACAGACAATCTGATGGATTACCACTTTAAAGCAATCAAATGAATGAGTCAGGGAGTGGTCACCTGTTGTAACCTGTGTGTGGTTTGTGTTGGTTCAACAACTGCTTCTTGTAAGGATGGATCTTGTTATCCAGGACGTTGCTGCATGATCCAGTGTGAAATGATCGTCATTGGCAGAAAAGAGTCCCTTCAAACCCGTCCCCTAATGACGTCAACCATCTGGTGTACCTGAACCTTCAATTCTAACGCTCATTTGTTGAAATGTAGAGATGACAGCTGGTGAAACAGCACTTCTCCACTGCAGGACGCCGGGGAAACAAGCAATCCAACATTAGATAACACAATAAATGGTAAAATCCAAAAAAAAGAAAAATGTTGAGTGAAGAATGCGATGTCTGAATGAACACAGGATTAGAATACGTGTATTTTAGTTAATTCATCCATAATCTCTGGTAGGAAGACAAAATGTCAAACCGGACATGAGAGGAATTTAAAATACAACTTATTCTAATTTCAGGCTTTGGTCTGTTTTCCTGCCGTGGCCAGAGTAACACTGCGGTGGTGTGTGTGTGTGTGTGTGTGTGTGTGTGTGTGTGTGTGTGTGTGTGTGTGTGTGTGTGTGTGTGTGTGTGTGTGTGTGTGTGTGTGTGTGTGTGTGTGTGTGTGTGAATGTGTATATGTATACACTCAAAGGTGCTATGTGGTGTTATGAAACAGGAAGCACACAGGTGGGAGCAGCATGTTGACTTCCTCTCTCACATCGCCCGTCAGACCCAAACACGCTTTAAAAGCCACCTGTCAGACGGGAGAAATCAATATCTGTTGCTTTTTAAATGTATTTATACAGGGTGGGTGGACAGCAACTATATACAGCAAGTCCCTGTTTGACATTCATGCAGTTCCACCCCACCCAGCATCGAGAACACACTGAATCAATAACACACTGTGCTTCAGATCAAGACGGTTTGAAAACAATTACTGGACCAATAGTATTTAGCTCCCTGTTGTCGCCGGCAGATTTCAATTCCGGCCCAAGTCCGAGCTCCTTAGGCCTCACATCCCTGTCTGCACCGTACAGCTCGAGAAAAGCTTCCAGAACAGTGAGTGTGGAGGTCGCTGTGAGGTTGTGCCTCAGGAGCCGGTGACGAGAGTGAAATCACAACTGAAGCCAGAAGCACGAGCAGCTTTCTCAAGCGTCCCCAACCCTCTATTTATGAAGCCAAAAAGAAAAAATCATCCCTTTCCAATCACGCACACTCTGACAACCGTGGCATTAAACCAGGAAAACATCTACATTACATTACACAACTTCCTTTTTAAATTGCTTTTTAAATCTCTTTTCCCTGTTTCAGAAAAATGTGACTTTCAAACGTTATTAGAAAAGCACACATCCAATGATGGAATGTTCCTCCACATCAGATCCAGATCAGATTCCAGATCAGATTCCAGATCAGTCCTCTCTTGGCCGTGCTGACCCCGGGCCGCGCCCTCTCCCTGTTTGTCCACAGCTGCTTCCTGTCTCTGCTCCTGGTGGCCGCTGTGGTCTGGAAGATCAAACAGAGCTGCTGGGCGTCACGGCGACGAGAGGTAAGCTCCGCCCACAGAGGCAGGAGGTGTCAAAAGCGGTGTGTGTGTGTGTGTGTGTGTGTGTGTGTGTGTGTGTGTGTGTGTGTGTGTGTGTGTGTGTGTGTGTGTGTGTGTGTGTGTGTGTGTGTGTGTGAAGAAAATCAGACTTTTGAGGAGGCTGAATGAAGCTTTATTAACAAGGAGCACACACGCACGCACATGCACGCAAACACACACACACACACACACACACATACACAAACACATGCAGCCAAACACACGCACCCGTGAACGGAGCTGCTGTGATGAGGCTGCTGCTGATTGGCTGGTTCGTCTGACTACAGAAGTCACATAGATTGAAGGACTCGCAGGCGCGTCTCCGAGTCATTGTCTGTTCACGTCTAAAAAGGGGCATGATGGGATGTCACGTTGCTGTGGAAACTAGGGCAGATCCTGTCACCGACTGACTGACTGAATAAAGTACTGGCTGAATATATTACTGACAGGCTGAATAAAGTACTGACTGAACAAAATACTGGTTAAAAACCTGACCGGCTGTTTCCCTGATTAAAAACCTGGTACATATACTGATGTACAGTATATTTTTATGTACAGTATATATATATATATATTTTTTTTTTTGTGTGTGTGTGTGTGTGTGTGTGTGTGTGTGTGTGTGTGGAGTGTATATACAGTAGGGCAAAAAAGTATTTAGTCAGCCACCAATTGTGCAAGTTCTCCAACTTAAAAAGATGAGAGAGGCCTGTAATTTTCATCATAGGTTCACTTCGACTATGAGAGACAGAATGGGGGGAAAGAATCCAGGAAATCACATTGTAGGATTTTTAATGAATTAATTGGTAAATTCCTCGGTAAAATAAGTATTTGGTCACCTACAAACAAGCAAGATTTCTGGCTTTCACAGACCTGTAACTTTTTCTTTAAGAGGCTCCTCTGTCCTCCACTCGTTACCTGTATTAATGGCACCTGTTTGAACTCGTTATCAGTATAAAAGACACCTGTCCACAACCTCAAACAGTCACACTCCAAACTCCACTATGGCCAAGACCAAAGAGCTGTCAAAGGACACCAGAAACAAAATTGTAGACCTGCACCAGGCTGGGAAGACTGAATCTGCAGTAGGTAAGCAGCTTGTTGTGAAGAAATCAACTGTGGGAGCAATTATTAGAAAATAGAAGACATACAAGACCACTGATAATCTCCCTCCATCTGGGGCTCCACGCAAGATCTCACCCCGTGGGGTCAAAATGATCACAAGAACGGTGAGCAAACATCCCAGAACCACACGGGGGGACCTAGTGAATGACCTGCAGAGAGCTGGGACCAAAGTAACAAAGGCTACCATCAGTAACACACTACGCCGCCAGGGACTCAAATCCTGCAGTGCCAGACGTGTCCCCCTGCTTAAGCCAGTACATGTCCAGGCCCGTCTGAAGTTTGCTAGAGAGCATTTGGATGATCCAGAAGAGGATCGGGAGAATGTCATATGGTCAAATGAAACCAAAATAGAACTTTTTGGTAAAAACTCAACTTGTCGTGTTTGGAGGAGAAAGAAAGCTGAGTTGCATCCAAACAACACCATACCTACTGTGAAGCATGGGGGTGGAAACATCATGCTTTGGGGCTGTTTTTCTGCCAAGGGACCAGGACGACTGATCCGTGTAAAGGAAAGAATGAATGGGGCCATGTATCGTGAGATTTTGAGTGAAAACCTCCTTCCATCAGCAAAGGCATTGAAGATGAAACGTGGCTGGGTCTTTCAGCACGACAATGATCCCAAACACACCGCCCGGGCAACGAAGGAGTGGCTTCGTGAGAAGCATTTCAAGGTCCTGGAGTGGCCTAGCCAGTCTCCAGATCTCAACCCCATAGAAAATCTTTGGAGGGAGTTGAAAGTCCGTGTTGCCCAGCGACAGCCTCAAAACATCACTGCTCTAGAGGAGATCTGCATGGAGGAATGGGCCAAAATACCAGCAACAGTGTGTGAAAACCTTGTGAAGACTTACAGAAAACGTTTGACCTCTGTCATTGCAAACAAAGGGTATATAACAAAGTATTGAGATGAACTTTTGTTATTGACCAAATACTTATTTTCCACCATAATTTGCAAATAAATTCTTTAAAAATCAGACAATGTGATTTTTTTGATTTTTTTTCCCATTCTGTCTCTCATAGTTGAGGTGAACCTATGATGAAAATAACAGGCCTCTCTCATCTTTTTAAGTGGGAGAACTTGCACAATTGGTGGCTGACTAAATACTTTTTTGCCTCACTGTATATATATATGTGTGTGTATATATACACTATATGTATGTACAGTACATATATGTGTGTGTGTGTATATATGTGTGTGTATATATACATACAGTATATACAAATACACACACACATATATATAGATGTACATAAACACATATACAGTATACATATATACATGTATACCGTTTATGTATATGTGTATTTATGTACATCTATATATTTATATATATATATATATATTTATGTGTGTGTGCATGCTTGTGTGTTTATGTGTGTGTATATATATATATATGTGTGTGTATACATGTGTGTGTTTATGTACATCTATATATATATATGTATATATATATATGTGTGTGTGTGTGTGTGTGTGTGTGTGTATACATGTGTGTGTTTATGTACATCTCTATATATATATATATATATGCATGTGTGTGTGTGTTTATGTGCATCTATATATGTTTTGTGGTTGACTTGGAACTCTGATTGAATTGGCTGTTCCTTTGTAACTGCAGCAGGAGTGTCCTCAAATTATCATGTCTATAGTGTGTGTGTGTGTGTGTGTATTTGTGTCTATGCAAGTTTGTGTGTGTTGTATATGGTGTGTGTATTTGTGTTTATGTCAGTATGTGTGTGTTGCTATTGTGTTTAAAGTAAAGTTGTCCATAGTTTGCTGAAGAGCCTTTTAGCTCCAAACTTCAGTCGAGTGGTGTGCTGCCTCTTCACCTCCACCCTCCACCGGCCACTTGAACCTGGACCTACTCACCTGTACATCAGATAAACACTGCAGTGGCCAGAACACACACACACACACACACACACACACACACACAGAGGATGCTGTATGGTGAAAACATGCATCCTGCAGCAAAAGCTTGTGCTGGTGTTGCTGAAGGGCAGATGCATCCAAGCTGCACCAGGCTGCACCAGGCTGCACCAAGCTGCACCAGGCTGCACCAAGCTGCACCAGGCTGCACCAAGCTGCACCAAGCTGCACCAGGCTGCACCAGGCTGCACCAGGCTGCACCAGGCTGCACCAGGCTGCACCAGGCTGCACCAGGCTGCACCAGGCTGCACCAGGCAGGAGAGGCTGAGGCAAACTCCAGTGAAATGGAAGTTTTTTCTACATTTATATTCATGTAATATTCATTTTAAAGCACAGTTTTGGTTTTGTTTTTTTTCTGCTCCATTTCCAAGTTATGGGGTTTAGAAATATATGATAACACATTAAAATTACGGTTTTATGATCATGACTGATGATTTAAAGTACCAATCTCTGAGATTTTAATTTTAACAGATGTCTGTTAAGTCACTATCGCGGAATGAAGAAACACGAAGGTGACTGAGCCTACGAGGCAGCCGCTTCATTTGCAGTTTTCTCAGTATTAAGAACCGGTGTCTGTGGCGACTTTCCCTCCATGCATCCAAATTCGTCCATCATGTTTCCCGGCGACCTCCAGTTGTTACGGAGGCGTGGCCCAGGTGCTTACGACCAACCGACTGACGTCACACACACTGTTCGGATCTCTGTGAAGTGGGGTCCAAAAACACACCTGCAATTACCACTTTTGGCCATAGGCGCCGCCAAAAAAAACAAAACGTAAATCTTCAACATTGCCACTTTAAGTTGACGATTAATAGTCATAGAAATTATTACAATCGAAATTTTATCTTTGTTGTTCATTTCATGTCACTATTGTAGTATCGGCCTATAATACTATAATAACAGACATCCATCTTATGAAGAGCTGTTTATTGACATAGAGCATTAGTACATACATTTAGTTATTAAACAGTTATTTTTGCTCAACTGGTGGAAAGTCACTTGAGTCACGTTCTATTTGTTCAGACATTCTTTACATTGTTTTAAATTTGGATGGAAACCTACGATTGTAGAATGATCTCTTGAACTTGAACTAGAATGTAACGATTTCACAATATCAACATAATCTGAAATACTTGCAATCAGGTGTTCATGTATTAACTGTGACATCTCCAATCACAATATATAACAAATTCATAGTATACACATCATAATGATAACAGATCATTTTGATGGAAAGTTCCGCTCTCATTCAGTTTATAGTAACAGCACAATGACTCAACCCCATGGCCTTCCCATGATGCATTTCTCCCTCTGACCTTATGGGTGTGTTCTGTAATGGCCCTGTCTCTATTAGCAGGGATCAAGTGACAATCCTTTAATTGATTAGACTGCGAACAACGCGGGCTGCGGTTAATTACCTGATGTTATCTGAAGTGAGGACGTGCCTCGTATTAGGAAACGGCATCTGAGACGTTGATCTCTGTCCGGGGGGCCGGCGGGTGCCACAGTCTGGTGGGAAAGTAAAGCCAAAAAAACTTGATACGCCCTCTAGTGTTGGGTTGGAGAACGTGCTAAACCCGCTCCGTTTCCGATGCAGTCACAGCCGTTAAAATGAGTCCTCAGTTACATTAGCTGCCGTCAGCTATTACCTCGCTCATGTTTTTTCCTTTGAATGGTTATAATATCAATGTGTTTTTTGATGATATTTAAGGGGACGGCATGACCTTTGATTGTGCTGCCTCCCTTTATTTCTGCTGCACAATCTAGACACAGCCCCCCCCCACTGGAGACATAAAGATAGAGGTTTTTTAAACAAGATGTCGGTCGCAATAAACGCCTTCCAGTAAAGCAGATGAGTGGAGCAGAGAAAGCAAACCAGGAGAGCTGGCCTCCATTATTTAGAGCATGAACTCAGCAAAGGTTAATGTAGTTTTAATCATATTTATGCCTCCTTTTCTATATTTAATCCGACTTCTTTGCAGACTTCACTTTTGACTCGGATCCATCCTGGCCTGTGTTGTCGGCCAGAACACGGTAAGGTGAGACCAAATGAGTCCAGCCTTGGACAGAAGCTTATTGAGTTGAAGTCAAATCTGAGACCAATGGCGTTGACCAGTAGAAAACAGACCAGAGACCAGTAGAAAACATTTGATTCCTGTCTCGGATGGTCTCCGAGTCAATACACTGTCAGATTCCAAGATGCGACCAAGTTCTATGGTTTAGTGGTTAGTTCTGAAAACAAAGTGCTGCTTCCTTGCATATTCAGCGCAGTATGTTTTAAGGAAACCGACCAGACTTGTATTGTGGTGTTTGGCAGATGTGAGGGAGCAATCACTTGTCCAATTCCACGTGTTTAAGTCAGAGCTGCGTACAGAGCCTGTCTTATTTCGACTCTTTTCACTGACGTCTGGTCGACCGCAGGCTTCCTGTCCCAGCTGGGTTCAAGTTCCCGTCCTTTTTTGCCTCAAAGGAAATACAGTTTTGCCGTTTCATGCCGCCCATTGTCCCAGTGAATTTATGTAGAAAATGTGAGGGAACATCATATATTGACTATGAGAAAAGTGATAACATAGAAGGATAGGCTGCCTTGAAACAAAGTAAAATCTGAGTGGCTCAAAACATTGGGGAAAAATCTCATTTGCTGAAAACAGCTCCTGGCGTGCAGTCGTGTGGCGGAAGATGTTCCCACAACACATTTACATGGCAGGAAGGCCAGGCTGCAAGAATCCGGACTGGCTTCAACTCATCTGATTGGAATGGAACGGGCTGTGTCCACTCCTCCCATGCATTATGTTCTTTAGCCCCAAGCTACTTGCAGCTAAGTACAGTTGTCATTAGTCGTCCACCACTTCACATCAGTCTCTGTTAAGTCTTCAGTAGGAGCTGCCGACATAAGTTGAGTCAAAGTTTTTATTTTGTTGAGCCCAAGGAGATGAGGATGAGGAGGTGGAGAGCTCAGTGCAGGTTTGGGTCCAGACATGAAGGCCGATAAGTTTTTCCTGACTTTCCCTCTGGATGTTAATAAAGTCCTATCTTATCTTGTATGTTCTTCAATTTGTGGTGAAAAGACTGACGGTGCCTCAGCGTCCTGACACTGGGTGGAGCTTGTTCCACCAATGGGAGCGCGAAGAGCGACGTCTTCCTAGCCCCCGTCGCCATCGGTGGCGCTGCGGCATCAGCGTTGGGAGCATGACCACTTCCTTTCCGTTAGCTTTGGGGTAACTACGGCGTGAAAGAGCCCTGCGGTTCGAGAGCTTGTCTTCCTTTGTGCCCCTGAGCACCAAACAGGATGTTGTGGAGCCTGAGAAGCTCTTACCTCCACACCCATGACTCAGCGCTGAATAACTGCATCTACTCCACCTCCCTCTGCTCTACCTCTACTCTGCATCTACTCCACCTCCCTCTGCTCTACCTCTACTCTGCATCTTCTCCACCCCCCTCTGCTCTAACTGTACTCTGCATCTACTCCACCTCCCTCTGCTCTAACTGTACTCTGCATCTACTCCACCTCCCTCTGCTCTAACTGTACTCTGCATCTACTCCACCTCCCTCTGCTCTAGCTCCCTCTGCTCCTACTCCACCTCCCTCTGCTCTACCTCTACTCTGCATCTACATGAGTCAACATTTTTGAAGTTATAAATCCTTGAACCAAATACTTGAGACGTTTTGTGCAAAGGTCACTTTTAAACCCTGAGATTCCTGCAGACGCCCTGAAAACACAACGTACACAAAGAAGAACAACACCCAGTTGCACACAACCCCAACTCCATCTTATCGCACACTCAAAGCCATGCGCACGCACACTTGTAATCCCACTCAGTGCAAACAGAGCGACAGATCATTTCCAGCGAACACGGCGCTGATCGTGTTGTTGCATGCGTGGGAGGCCCGTCCCCACCCCACCCCCACCCCCACCCCCACCCCCCGTGGTCCCTCAAGGCCCCGTGCTCGCATTCAGCCCAGATTCCACCGTGTTACTCAGGACTTGCATCAGTCATGCAGCGACACACATTAGCATGTGATTAAGCCCCCGCGCTACCCCCTCAGGCGGGCCGGGTGAGTGTGCCGGGATGCCGCCGCCGCCACACTTGTTCCGCCACATCTCACAAGATGGTCGTCAAAATGTGACGTTTTGTATGTGAAAGAATCAGTTCTCACCAATTTGATGAATTTATTATTTTACAGAGAGAACTGATGGTTGACTCTACCTGCCTATACCCTAACTCTACACTACCCTGCTCGACCTCCCTCTACTGTTCTCTACGCTGTAGGGAACCGATGAGGAAATCCACAATTTTCATCAGTGACAAAAATGATAAACAATATTCTTCATATTCATCAATATGGGACATGTTTAAGGCACACCTTTCTTCCATTATTTGACGTTTATCTTGTTTTTACAGGCATTCATTTATTATGGCCAAAACCAACAGGTCACTGAAACTTCCATCTCTCTCACTCTCCGTGCATGTGGAATGTTGTGTCGTCAGTCAAAGAAACAGGTAAAGCTGGCCGGTGGGTTTGGGAATAATCCCATGAGTTGACAGCTGCTCAGGAGCTGCTGTTGATGTAGCAGCTGCCGGGACGCAGAACTTTAGCATTCAACAAGGACCGCGTCAGGGTCTGACGAGCATTTAGTCCCTGCATGCACGTCCTCTCTGATGATGTTGTCTGGGTCTGCGTGCATCTGCAAATGTCATTTTCTGCCCCTGTCCGTGTGTGTGCGCTTAGATGTAAATGTAATTCAGAGCTGTCTGTGCATCCTCATCAAAGCCTTCCTTTGAGCTGGGCGGCTCCTTTGAAGGAGCCGCCGCCGCCAGATGGCCGCAGACAGCCACCACCTCGCTCGCTGCTTTAGTGCCATTCAATGCCCCGGTCTTTTGGTGGAAATGGGCTCCGACCCAGCAGGACGGGGTTAATGTCACCGCTGGCTCCTGTTTATTGCGCTGGATGCTTTGAAACATTCAGGTTGCATTTGTTACTGATGGGAAAGTTATTTTTTTGTTTGGTTTTTTTTTTTATTGCTCTGGAGTGCACTCGATTTTTAACTCTGAAAATGTGTGTGTTTTTGGTATTTACTTTCTAAATATTAATTAACCAAATAATACCTGATTAAACCAAAAGAGAAACCGTAATTGAGGAATTCCTGGAATTCTAAATGATTCAAATATCTGTTCGATTTCTTTTTCCTTTGTGATCATAGTCAATGAGCCTGTTTTTTTTTATATCTATTCAAGAGGCACCAATGAGAATAACACATTGTGTCCGTTTCCCTCACAACACGCCTCCCAAGTGGCTTTCTCAGGGACCTCCGGCACAGAGACACAGAAGACAAGGTTGTGAACACCAGTTTACTGTAGAGAGTGGGCTAGCTGGAACAAGCCAGGAGCAGATAGAGCATGTGTCATGACAAGGCTCCTCTGCTGAGTGTGTGTGGGGATGGGGGTTTTACCTGTTGCTCGTTAGACCAACCAACAATCACCACCAGTCACCTAGATCCAGGTCAGGTGTGCCTGCTCAAACCACACCATCCCCACACCATACATTTGAGAAAAATGTATTTTTCATGTATTTATTAGGGATGGCCATGATTTGTCGACTAATCGATTGGGCGTTGACGTGCTTAATTAGTGTAGCACAAGCATCACAAGAAACCTGCCCAGACTCTAATATGTGTCGCATACAGAAGAACGTGCTTGTATAAGAGAATTTAGCTGTGAGACGGAGCAAAGTGTGGTGTTATTTTACCCAATTTGAGAACAAAGTAGCGTGCTCGTGTGGGATGAAGCTGCCCTTCCACGGTTCTAATACTGCGATGCCGAGTCATTTGCAATTTTTTTCCCCATTTTGTCATCTCTGATAAGATTCTTCTTTGTTTGGTCACTGTAGCACTTGACCTATTTGGAAAAATAAATGCGCGTCCCCTGCAGTAAACGGGTTCGGTCTCGTTGCGTACTCTGCCATCCTGTGCGGGCGACACTAAGTCCTGCACAGGTCTGATTTTCAAAGCCCTGCTCCCGCCCCGCACCGGCCACATGCAATACCGTAGCCACCCCGCCACCTGCACGTATGAGCAGTTCTGTCACCCCGCCCATCAACACAAGATCTGCAACCTGAAACCGCATATCTTAGCGCTGTTTGAATAATTTGGTTAGGGTTAATCAAGAACAATTAGAGTGATCATTTAGGGCCATTTCATACATGTTAAATAAAGATAATATGTTTAAAAAACGAAGGTAATTCCTGAAATAACATTTAAATGAATATTTTTTTGCTACTAATATTGAATATTGAACACATGGCCACAGTTAACATGCCTGTTAGTAATGCACCTGATGGAAGGGGCTCTCATATTCCGAGGTAATGTTTTTTGTTGTTGACGTTTTTGTTTTAAATCGAAAATCAAGCAAAACATTATAGCTAGGCCAAAATAGCTCGTGTGATTTCATCCTTATTCTTCCTTCATTCTTCTTCCTCCGGCAATGGACAATGCTCCCAGTACCGATGTCGGCATATTTGCAACGACTCCCGATCTCCGTTATCCATGGCCTTATTCTAATGTGATACCTTCAGGAGCAGTTCCACCTCGTCGTCGGCCCAAGCAAAGAAATCTCTGGTCTTGCTATTCGCCATTGCTGTTCTTCCTCCGTAGCTTTTTCTGAAACTAAGCAACCGCAGAGTAGACAACCTGCTTCCTGTTCCTGTAAGATTGATGCTGTGCAATGGTCAGAAGATTAAAACATTAAATGTAATTATTATTATTTTCATTTTATTTAAATGTACTTATTATCCAACACCCGCGATCCGACCCTCATGCTCTTTGTTTTACTCAGAACTGAAGCAGGAAATAAGATTAAGACAGAAAAGCACCTGCCAATCACTTTTTTTTGCGCGTCACCCGACGGGTACCCGATCCGATGCAGCACTCTGGCTCCCGCTGACGACGTTCCCGACGCTTCGCTCGGCGTCCGGCTAGATTGATGGTGCAGAGGTGTTCCCCACACTGTGAAGAGGCTGCGGCGTAAACAACCGACCCCCCCCCCCCCTAAATATTTATCACACCATTAAACTGCCCCCCACCCCCCAACACACACACTCACAACCACGGCAACGCAGCCCTCCACCGCCTACCTGACCATAAATATGAATGACAACCAGGGCGTCGAGCTGCTCGCTCCATGGAAATCCCTGCCATCACATTGTAAAATGACTGGGAAGCTGCTCAATGGCCCGAACTCCCACCAATCACATTTGCCCTCTTTCTTTTCTCCAGAGCAGTGATTTGGCCAGGGACCCCATTTGATCAGCTTTTTATTGTTCGATCTGATTTACTCTCTACTCTAGTTAATAAAACAGTCATTATTGTACATTCTCTAATGGTGCTGAAGTCATGTAATGAAATAACGTTAAAGTTGAACTATTAATCGTTTTGCTGGGGACTCCCTGGAACCTCTTGAAGGACCCCTGTGGGTCCCCGGGTCCCGCGTTGAGACCCTGCTCCTGAGAATACATAAATACTGACTGATGTCTGATGTTGGGTCGGATGCATCTGAGAGTTTCTGACCCAACGTCCGACATCAATTGTACTTGGAACTTGGAACTTGGAAACTAAATCCCGATACACGCATGATGATCTATTTGTTGATCCAACTCATGGCCCTTTTGTGTTTTATTTGATGTTGATCGAACACGGGAGCGAATAATCAGTTACTGTAAATAACAAAGACAAGGTCTAATCTCACGGCTGTTGTAAGTGAATATTTCACTGTTCTGCATCCGTCCGTACTTTTATCTTCCCTGCTTCCTTTCTGTCAGACGATGACTCACTTTTTTCCTCTTCCGTCCTACTTTGAATTGATCCGTTTTATCTATCCCTCCTGTCTTTCTTTGTTTTATTTAGTCCCATTTCTATAGCGGGGTCACGGGACGTCGGCAATCTTTGCTTTATTCCCCATCTCGCACCCTGTCAGCTCCATCCCATCGATAGCACGCTCCTAGCAGCCTCGGAGTCTGTCATGGTAATAATATGGTGCACATGTAAAACTAACGTCTCTGAAGGACAAAGACAGGGGGAGTAGATCTGACGCCTCAGAGACGACAGGTCTCTGCAGAAAGAACGAGGCCGTTCCTCTCAGTTCCTCTCACGGCCACTTCGTATCCGCAGAGTCCTCTCAGTGAGTTGGGTTTCCAAAAGGCAATCAGCAACTTGCCAGTTGCTTGGTAACAGTGGCTTCCAGTTATAATATGTTGCATAATTTGAAACCTATCGATGCATCCGGGCCCTACACCTACTGTATTTCTGCACTGCAGAAGGTCGTTTCCATCTCGGAAGAAGTGAATGAGATGTTCAATCAGTTGTTCCTGATATTTGTGCTTTAGTCTGCAGGGCTCCACACTAACTTTCAAAAGTGGTAGCCAGGCTGGCAACCCGGCAATAAATGTCCGGTTGCCGAAACTGAAAATATGGTTTCCATTATTCAACCTAATTTTTTGAGTAATTAAGATTCTGCATCTGCATTTGCATCTTTCCATTTAAAAGTAGCTCTCCACCAGATGAGATCTGAGCCATGCTCATTATTAAAGCTGTCTGTCTCCAAAGATACAACTGCTAATTGTATTGTAATGGCTATATGTTGACAAATTTGACCAAATTGACGAGAAAAAATGACTCAAACTAAAAACACTTCTTGGATGTTTTTTATTTTATTTTAGTTAGTTTTGGAAGTACACAATATAGTTTCGGTTAGTTTTCCTTTTTTCTGTCTAGTTTTAACTAAAGTGTTTTTTCACACCTAGTTTGAGTTTTTGGTTTAGTTTTAGTTAATGGTGTCCACTTCTAATGTGATATCAGAGAACGAGTCCACTAGTTTATTGATCGTGGGGATCGCTGTTCTCTCGGACGGATAAAAAAAAAAAAAAAATGCAAAAATGGGTCACCCACCTCAAAAACTAACACTTCAGAACCTTAGTCTCTTAAAAGGGACAAATTGACGTGAAAAAAAAGCGAGTTGTTAGCATCCATGCCTGTAATAACCTTGCTCTATTGCCTTCCACTGCTGCCTGTGCGTACCAGTACGCACCTGAGTAAAAATGCACCTGCAGCGCTCTGGGCCAGACTGTAACAGCAATATTTAAATATCACTAATGCAACAAATGTAATTATTTATTTTGGGGTACACGTTTTTCTGTTTGCTGTCCCTGTTTTTTATATTAAAAGGTGGTTGCCAAACGGGGCAACCGGTGGCCTAAGAAATGGTTGTCAATTGACTAAATCTAGTTTCCGAGGGCAACCGTTACGGTCGAGCCCTGGTCTGTTTGCAGTCCCTGTGAAGGAGAAAGAAGAGCCAGTTGTAAACTTTATTGGTATATATATTGTGTTTTTTAACATGGGAACATATTGAACCCTGGTGAACATCATCATTCATGAAACAAATATATGTATTGATATTGAATTGAGGCAAAATCTCCCACTAGCACTGGTTGTTGTTCTCCTGTCGATGAAGGATATAATCAGTGCTTCCAGTGCATTTCAATGGGTTTTATTTGCGGCCAGCTCGATACCAAATGAAGACTGTTTCACGCCATGAATCGAAAAAAAAAAATCTCTGTTTACAGCTGTTGACAGCCAGTCTTCATGAACCTCTGTGGACCATCTGCTTTTGGTGTCTTCTGGATATCACCTTCCTTTTCATGCAGTGCGAAGACCGAATAACCTCACAAATCAGTCTCAACTTATTCATATCAAAGGTTGAAAATCCTATAAAACATGAATCAACATGGAATTGCCATAAGAATCTAAAAGGTTTCCTTCCCCGTCTGCCACTGTGTGCGAACTGACTGGAGGCCTTTGAAATGGTGTCCACGTCGGCGTCCTTGCGGTAGTGTACTCGCTTCTGGCAAAGTGCTGACCCTCGCTGTCCGGGCACCCAGCTGTGTCAACGAGCT
Organism: Zeus faber; assembly: GCF_960531495.2. Lineage (NCBI taxonomy): Eukaryota > Metazoa > Chordata > Actinopteri > Zeiformes > Zeidae > Zeus > Zeus faber. The sequence goes on along the minus strand of NC_137198.1, from coordinate 888,644 downwards.
GCCCGCTACCGTTGGCTCGGATCTGCCCCGTAACATCCCGTCTGACCCTGGCCTGCCTGGCAGCCTCTTCGTATTACATTTTACATGCACAGTTTGAACAAAAGACTACATGAATACATATTGAATGTCTTTGTTTGTGGAAAAACAATGTTAATGTTCATTTAAGGGCATTCGCCTCCCGAAGCGAGCAAGGTGCTGGCGTTGGAGTTGAAATGAGAGTTAACATTTCATGAAATGGATAAACGTGTAAAAACACATTTACAGATTTCTCTCTCTCCACCGTCCTTGCAGCTGTGTCCTTGGTCATAGCCGCAGACTGCTGAGCCCGGCCTTTTGGCAGCCGACCAGCGGTGTCACCGAGCTGCCTGGTCTGGCCTGCTCTTGTCCGCTTTTGTCCACTTTGATCTAGTTTGCTGTAGTTTGGGGCCCGTCCCGTCCCCTGTGTAAGACCTTCAACCTCTGTCCTCTTTTTGAAAATTGCTGCCATTCATGCCATTTACTGCCTATGCTGCTTTGCGGGATCTGTGCAGACGTGCACCTATTCAGTAGCACATGACATGAATGTGAAGGCACGTGCACGTACTCCCACACACTGTCGTTGAGACTCAGAGGCAGACAGCGGCACTCGTATGCAGACACACTGGCACAGTGTCGCTGGCAAGTAGAGACATCAGATTAGACACACGTAATATCACACACACACACACACAGGCCTGAAGCAGATGGTTCAGTTGAAGCCCGGCGCGGTGGAAGTGATTGGTATTCCACATTCCTTGACTGAGCAGCGTAAAAGGAATACAATGAAGATATCAAGAGGCACGTAGGCTCCAGAGCAGATTAGTTCTCGGTATCATCTGTGGTGATAAGGAGGATCCTCTGGCCTCGGGGAGGCTACCGCTGCACCAAGCACCCAGCGCTCCCACAAGCAGATGGTCGGTGTGAATGTGCTTTACACATGAGTAGGAAGAAAGCAAATAAAAAAAAACAACCTTTAGAGCGTTTTACTCCACAGCTGTTGTTCCTCAGCCAAGAGCTTCTGTCATACGTGATCGCTCTTTGATCACAAGGAAACGTGTTGGTAAATCTGATGTCATCTACTGTCAGCGCTCTGCTTCTGGGAATGCAGTTTGCCTTCTCGACTTGCTGGCTCATATTTCGTCAGGTGGGGTTCCACAGAGCCTGCACTGACATCTCAGGTGCTTGAGGAGACACCCGGGCTCTGCATCTTCTGTTTAGTTACTGAAAAAGGAAAACTCTGGGACAGCACAGAGGGACTGAGGGCACAGGTTCACAGCAGGTGCTGCTTTCTATAGCAGGAGGGCGTGGTTCATTAATACCTGAATTTAGCCTTCCGGAGACTTTGGCGACCGCACATCAGTGAAAGACACCTGCACACTGGATAAGACCCATGAGCAAGGCAGGGGTTATCTTAAGAGCGGGTTTCACACTAAGGGAGATTGATGAGAACAGCGAGAACAATCTTTGAAGTTCAGAAAACGACATTACTTTAACAACATTTTACTGTCACAATATTGCGAGTGCCAAAATCCCAGGCAATATCTAGTCTCATAACACGTCTGTATTCATTTATTGTCCTGTCATGAGCTACATGGGAGGGGGCTCGAGGGTGAAAACCGTCTTACCATCAACAGGCGTATTCCGCCGGCAAAGGGAAGCTCGTCCTTGACGGCGATGTTGAGTCTTGTTGTCGTGATGACGTGAAGGTGTAGTACTGTACTGTGAAAGTCCTCAGCCGGAAGACCATCCATCATTTTGGGTTTTTAATTGTGTCAAAATGTAAAGGCAGACGGCGCCAGGGAGATCCTCGACGTCGGGTTTTATCTTTCACAAGCGACAGGTTACAAAGCAGCGAGTGGTTTGATGTGAACACCAAGCCGCTGCTCTACAGCTCCATGAGCAGCGCAACAACGGTGGGGGGGCTTTAACAATTTAACATTATCATCGCTGACACCGTGAGACAGTACTCAGCTGACAAACTGACTTCCATCGCATATTTTGCAGCGTCAAAGGAGGTTTCTCTCCCTTTACAGTTCTCTGTTTGGTTCGAGAGGAGTCTCGTTTTGAGTCAACCAAGAAGAAGAATAAGGAAAAAGAAAAACTAGAAGCCCACTTTCATTGAACACAGAAAGCAAGAGACATTTCTCAATTTGCAGCGTTCCCACCTCGGAGAACGCGGCTCCATTAGGGAGGGTGAGACGGCCTCTTCCCTGGTGAGGAGGGGGCGGAGAGATTCCCTGGTGAGGGGGGGTGTGAGATGGATGGCTCAAGGTGACTCACACCTGCAAAAAGACTGCCTGTTTACCTGCAAGGTTCAGGCCTGCCTGCCCGTCTATCTGACTGCTGACCCATCTGTCTGTTGGCCTGCAGCACCAGCGCCTTTGCTCAGACCTCCTAGTCTAACTCCGAGGTCCCGTTCCAGGGTTTCTTCCCACCGGACCCAAAACCATAACGATATTCGCCAGATGAAACTGCTCTTGAATACCACAAAGTGAACCACTTCAAACTTCCTCTCTAAAACAAACATGGGCCTGATGTGCGTAGTGTTTGTGGGTGAGGGGTATTTAATCCTTCGTTATACAATGGTTTGTTCTAGTTGACTCATTTTGATTGGACAAGAGATGTTCAATGAGTGCTGATATACAACATTACATCACTGGGATGTTTTACTTTATGCATATATTTATTTACTATGAAATGTATCTTTTTTTTAATTTTTTTTTTATTTTACCTGTACTGTCAGCATGCTGGGCATACAACACACAGTATTTGTTCCATCGCATCTAGGACAGAGTTCCTGTCATAGTTATGGCAGTAGATGAGGCAGAAAGGGAGAGGGATGCAACCAGGAGGGTGCTGTTCAAAGCAGGTGCTAGTGGTGTGTGTGTGTGTGTGTGTGTGTGTGTGTGTGTGTGTGTGTGTGTGTGTGTGTGTGTGTGTGTGTGTGTGTGTGTGTGTGTGTGTGTGTGTGTGTGTGTGTGTGTGTGTGTGTGTGCACGCACTCACTGGTGTGTCCACCAGTGAGTGTACAGGACTTAGTTGGTTCTGGTGTATAAGATCGGTATTATGTTGTGGTGCCTCCAAGCAGTGGAAAGGGCCCCGAAGACACCCCACGGCGAGCGCCCTGCCCTGCAGCCACGGAGACCCCCATGAAGTAAGACAACTCGGTCAGTTTTTTGGGAAGTGCTCTGTGCTGGCATACAGACCAGCACAAATCTTTTTAAAGAAAGAGGAATTCATACCAGCTGTCCGTGAAGAAACCTTTCTCCAAACAAAACCATTTATTTATTTTATTTTCCGACATTTCCATAATTGAATTAAAAATAAAAAGCCCCAGGCCGACTTTCACCGCGCTGCTCCAGACACCGCGGTGAAAGTGGGAACAAACTTTTAAATGAAGCCTTGTAGAGCTAATATGGGTGAAGATTCAACAACTGGATTGATTATTTCTTGCCTCAAATTTGTTCAGAAACAGATTTTAGTGGCCTGATGAGGTGAAATAAGTGAAAGTTTACGGAGTCAATAAATGGGAGCCCGGAGTTAAGCTCCAAGCCCATTGGCTCACACAACCCGGAGCTTGTGCTCAAACCCCATTGGCTCAGAACTTGGTGCTTGGCTACTCATTCACTATTAAAGTTAAACACACAGAAACAGCCCGTTTTGGAACACTATGGTATAAAGATATGTTACAATGGCTTGAATGCATAATCTTAAGTGGTATTTTCAACAAAAAGTTCAAAAACATATTTTGGGGACCTCAGAGACTGATATTAACTGGTTGAAAGGGAGCATAGTAGGTCCCCTGCAAGGAATTGGCAGGAAGTCTGCGCTGGCAGAACAAATACAGTGTCCATTTCAAAGGAAACAGGAATTGCCAGGAAACCGTGATCGCACTGACCAAGCCTGTTGTGTGGCACACAGAGGCTGTCGGAGTGTTGAGACACTGATGTGATCGCAGCTTCAGTATGTGACGCAATACAAGGAGCGAGAAGAGAGAATGAAAAAGAAAACCCGATCATGCATGCAGAATTAGGCCCTAATACCCCCGAAAAAGAGCACTTGCAATTCTAGACGCACGAAAAAATTTACATTAGTCATTAATCATCAAACCTATTTGAATGAAACTACTACTCCTGAAAAACCCAAAGTAAGCTTCAATGTTGTTTGGCCCTAAAACAGAGCGTACACTGCAGAATGTTGGACCACGGGGAAAAAATTAAGAAAAACTTTGAAAATGTACAGAACAGTCAGTCAGTGCAGCCTGGCCGTTGGAAAAAGGCAGCGTCAGACCTGGCTGCAGAGAGAGGGAGGACGTGAGGAGGGAGGGAGAGAAATCGAAACCCGAGTCTCCTGTGTGAAGAGGAAGCAGCGAACCGCAGCAGTGCTGCATGGCCCCTGTGGACCAACTAACGAAATACTTTAGCATTCTCCAAGAGACACTTTCAGCCTCCTCCCCCCCTCCAGGTCACTGTTGCTGCACCCCTGCACAGAACAAAAGGTGTCTTCTGAGGAGATCAATCCTGAGCTGATATTCCAGGAAAGAGAGGGGGAGTGATGATGAATAGCCGGCGTTGGTTTTCAGGTTGTCTCCGCTGAAGGCAGATGGGGAGGGTCAGGGGTCGCTCGCTAACGATAACGGTGTTCCCCAAGGTGTCGACAAGTGGAGTTTGGTGAGAGCTTCCTCTCGCCTGGCAGAGCGAGGTGAGGCGGGGGGAGACAGAGAGGGAAAGATATTTGGGAGGTTTTCGGGAGTCTCTGACAGCTGTCACACTCTGCTGCAGTGTGGAGACAAGTTCCTGAGTCAGGTGACTTTACACTGAGTCCGAAAACGGATCCGACTGTCGGGACACCTCCTAGTGGCCGTTGTAGTGCAAGTGAAAATGGGAGACCTTGGTCTCCCCCGACATCTTCTCCAGTAAAAGCGCCGCAGAAAGTAGTTTAATGAATGAGAGTTTAAAACTTCCCCTAGATGGGGTTTGCAAAGTGCGCTCAGATATACAATGCACACAGTTCATTCATACAAAAAGAAGTGTATTGATAGTGCATATACATATTGTCTTTAAGGGGGAATTCATTTAAATTAATGTCAATTAATTTAAATAACATTTTCAGAACTTCATAGACCGTTATAATAACACATCATAATAATCATATTACTAGTAATTGCTTCTCAAATATTTCTTTCTTTACTGAAATTATCAGCAAATTATCGATATTGTGTGTTTCCCACAGAATTGTATCGTATTTGTGGTAGTAAGTGATGGGGGTGGGGCGGTGTAGAGGATGGGACATAATCGCTCCCTCTCCAACATCTCCATTACCCATCGAGAGGGAGACAGGTGCAACCTGCCCCCGATCGCTCCTCGATCCTCCTCAGAGGATCCAAAACCTTCTTGGGTTTTTGTAGAAAAAGATATGTTTTTAGATCGGGGCTTTTTTAGAGCTATTTTATGAACCAACCCCATTTGTCCTTAATCACTTTTCATATACTTTTCACATGTTACATGTTAACAAATAACTGAGAGTTTTTATAAACTGGATGTTATCGGTAGTGAAATCTTTTTTGACCCGCCTCTTTTATCAGATTGGCTAAGCGACAATAACACGACATTGACGAGCGCCGCTGCTGTTTGGCTCTCAAACCAAAGTTAGAAGGCGAGTCGCATGGGAGAGGAAAGCGGCGTCATGTCATACAGAGGAATACAGAGGACTTCCTGCGGTGCGCTCCAAACGATAATGTTAGTGAAGCCTCGTGGGGCGGTTTGGCAGCACCGGAGGGCGGATATTTCAACTGTCAGCTCGGGCACCGCACCGAAATGATGCACCGAAATTTGCATTGAGGTTCCGTCCGGTAGATACCGATCGTATAGGAACCATTGAGGGTGTGCGTGGAGAGGAAGGGCTTTTCACAGAGGGGTCCGATGTCAATGTGTGTCAAAGAGAGAGAACAGCTCTACAATAAAATAAGATTTTACCCATTTCAAATAGTTTAAAAATGTTCGAATCAATACTGTATGTGGCGGTCGATGTTGCCACAAATAACTCAATACAGTACTTGTGAAACACGTGCCATGTGTGTGAGTTAAGTGTGTGTCTAGGCAGGAGTACAGTTTACTAATTACGATCACCGACACTCCTCTAATTATCTAGTTTTTATTTCCATATTCTGTATTTCTACTTCTGACTTCTATGACTCTACTCACACTTGAGCGTAGTGAAAGCTCACATGTGAGTTCTCCATCTGGACTCAGGTTAAGAAATTGCAACAACTTTAAAACGTTTCTCGTGGATGAACTTCCCACGTCAATGAGGAATGGAAAATGGCTAAATTATTTTATTTGAAGGTGATAAGTTCTGACTAAATGTTTAGTCCTTTCTGCAGGATGGGTGATTTGCCTGTTGCTCTTTGACTGAGCTGATGAGAAACAGGTGTGCAGCCACCCTGATCCTGGGCCCAATTACCTAGACTCAAGACAGATGTGGCTGCTTAAACCACACCACCCCCACACCACAACTGTCATACTTAATACTAATTATTCATTAATTATTACTAATTAAGAAGGTACTCGGTGTATCATGCGGGAAGAGGAAGGAAGACAAGGACTCTTGGTGGTGAAATGAGGAAGTACAGGAGAGCATAGAGCAGAAGAGGTTGGCCAAGAATAAATGGGAAAGTCAGAGAGGTGAAGAAAGTAGACAGGAGTACAAGCTGTGCGGTGCAAGGCGAAGAGAGAAGTGGAAGGAAAAGGAAAAGGCGTACATCGAGTTATATGAGAGGTTGGACAGGAAGGAAGGAGAAAAGGACTTGTACCGATTGGAAAGACAAAGGGACCAAGCTGGGAAGGATGTACAGCAGGTTAGGGTGATGGAGGATAATGATGGGAATGTGCTGACTAGTGAGGAGAGTGTGTTGAGAAGGTGGGAGGAGTCCTTTGAGGAGTTGATGAATGAAGAAAATGAGAAGGAGAGAAGAGGTGGTGAATGATGTGGGGATAGTGGAGCAAGAAGTGCAGCAAATTAGCAAGGATGAGGTGAGAACAGCATTAAAGAAGATGAAGAGTGGAAAGGCAGTTGACCCAGATGACAAACCTGGGGAAGCATGGAAATGTTTAGGTGAGATGGCAGTGACGTTCCTAACGAGACTGTTTAACACCATCCTGGAAAGGGAGAGGATGCCGGAGGAGTGGAAAAGAAGTGTACTGGTACCATCTTCAAGAATAAGGGAGACGTACAGAGCTGTAGTAACTACAGGGGAATAAAGTTGATCAGCCACAGCATGAAGCTATGGGAAAGGCTGCTGGAGGCTCGGTTAAGAGGAGTGGTGGGGATCAGCGAGTAGGGGGCCTTCCACTAAAACATCAGCCTCTGCAGCTGAAGGGAGGAGAAACTTCACCTCCAGTCAGTTTACACACTCTCCATTGTTGAAAATCCTCGCTCACATACTGCTGTGTTGGCTGGAAGGATTGGGTACACCTCCATGAGGGGCACCAAGATCTTCAATCCTTCTCGCCTTTCCTCTGAAAACACAGAAATGAGAATTTCATATGAATTAAAATATGGAACCAGAATAACTTCTCAACATTTCAGTAGATTTATCTCAAACCATATTCTGTAAACCTAAGTCATTGAACAAATCTGATACGTATTCTACACTCTTAATATTCTACACGCCTGACTGCAAGACACTCATGGACAGCTCCCTCGTTGGTACTGCTGCTTGTCTCTGGGCAAACATCTCGTACTGGTTGTACTCCGATACCTCAGCAACCAGAATGCAAGCTTTTATCAATAGCTCCTTATAGAAGGTGGCCAGCGCCCTCATTTCATCCAGACCACTCTGCCTGAACCTCTCCCTGGCGACTGGCTCAGTATGATTGCATTAGTGTCTTACATTTTATCTTTTAACAGCCCTCCCCTTGTACTAACTGCAAAGGTTAAATAATCTATCCACGTCACACGCGCACACACACTTATTATTTTTCTGCTACCAATCCCCACAGTCCGCTCTGCTGGCAGGGTGGACTGGGTTGGATTCTGGAATCTCACGCCCTTATACTCTCCAGTCTCCTTTATAGCCTGTTTGATCTTGGCCATTTGGGGGCCCACTCCCATCGTCAAGGAAGTGATGTCCCAGAAACACGACTCCTGGCCCTCCACTGCTTGGCACACACTGAGTCATCGTTTCTGGAACATTCGGCTGAGGGTGTTGAGGTGGTCCAAAATATCATGAAGTTGAGGAAGAGGACATTGCCATATTTATTCAGGTAGTCAGTTACCTGTTTGGCCTTGCCAATAACTGCAGTTAAAGGCTTCCTTCCTGGTTCCTCTCCACACTGGCAAGGAGGACTGGATAGCTGTCATACAAAATCTGAAAAATAATATAATTGTGATATAATTACTGCATTGCTGGAAGCATATTCTGTTGATTCAAGATTCAAGATGTTCATTTATCACATACTTATATATATGGGCATATATATATATATATAGTGAAATGTAATTGCAACATAATCAATTGCAATTGATTATGCACAATAAGTACAAATACACAATAGCTAACTAAGTAATAAACTTACTAAGCTAACTGAACTAATAAGTACAAGGACACACAGCTAAGTATATTAAGTAATTAGCTAACTAACTAAACAAATTGATTCCTAAATCGTAATTCAGTAAATAAATAGAATGAAATAGCATAAAAAGGTAATATATACGGAACGGGGATGCAAAATAGAAATAAGAGCAAGTGACTTTTATGGGTTTTGATCGCTCCGACGACCCCAAGCTCTGATCGGTGGGCAACGCAGTGGATGGAGATGGGATGGCTTACCTCCCACTGCAGACTCGCTGCCACACCCTTTCGGCAGCTTCACATTCACAGCTGCCCCACCACTGCCAAACCCCACAAAACGCTGCTTCTAATCACTCATGCCAGCTTCCTTAAATGCTGAACCTAAAAAAGGGAAAAAGAAAGGAAATCATTATAATGGAAAAAACATTTTTTAGCATTATAAATAATACGATTCTCAAGATAATGAGCAAACATAGATCAGTTGATTCTCTAAAGCACCGCTGTCCGCCGCCCCATCAATCAGAATGGAGCAGCTCGCTTTTTTGATTTTATTCAGCAGCTTTTCCTTCTCAATCTCATGAATATCCACGTTGAGCCAGAACAGTGTCTATTGTAATATTGTATGAAATTCTCATGTTTATTATCAATGTTAAGCCAAGAAATGTGGGAGAAGTTGGTAATAATCTATACATACGGAGCACACGCTTTGTCAGACTCCAGGCCATGCAGCGAGCTCCTCCTTGGCGGTATATGGGGTGTACATGGGGCGTAGGGCCTCATCCATCCATTGTGTTCCTTCAATTACTGGAGGAACGGGAGCTTCATGGCCTCTGTCTTTTCCAGCTCTTGTGCAGTGTTGGTGAGTGTGGCTGTTGTCATGAGCCTCAAGAATGTTATGCCTGAGCAATGTAGAGGATGTGCTGAAATAATATCATCAACTTGAACAGGGGTATTAATAACGCTTTTATCCATCTAGAATGACATGAGAACGCTGAGAACACTATGCATGCACTAATATTATGTGGCAAATGAGGGGCTGTCTTTTTTAAATGACGTTATGACTTTATACATTATGACTTTATGATAATACAATTTAAGGACAAGTATCAACTAACTAGTAGGGATGGGCATTTTCATTTTTTTTTAAGTGGTCAATGACTGTCAAAAAATTCAGATGTCGATTAGTCGACGAGCCTACACTTAATAGAGTCCGGGCGGAGTTCCCCGTGAAGCGTGTTCGGGCGGAGTTCCTCGTGAAGCGTGTTCGGGCGGAATTCCTCGTGAAGTGTGTTCGGGCCAAAACAAGGCGGTCGCTCAGGACTTGACTGACTTGAGCCAGCGTAGTGAGTCGTGCCGGACAAGTTGGGGCTTCGACAGAAGTTCATCCAATCCCACTCCTTTCTAATGCCCTGTCATATCTTAGGTAACAAATTATTTTAAATGGTTAACAATTAAAATATATATATGTGCAGTAATTAAATATTCTAGCGCTGTCAATATAAACGTGTTCTAATTCTGTCAATCAATTTGGAAACCTTTACTTAACCTTAATCAAAAGAAAGATAAGCACAGTTTCATCATGTTTGCCCTTTTGACCCAAGCCGCCTCCCGTAACTTGAAAAGCTTGTTGTTTACCTTCCTGAGTCTCTGACTTGGAAACAGAAAGAATGAGGAGAATGATGAGTGACGGCACCTCCCCCGCTCTGCGCAGCGCATCATTTCATGACGAGAAGTTTTGAAACGGACCTTCTGATCGCAGTGATCGACGGTCACGGCACCGAGTGGGAAGCAGCCTTACGGTCGAGCAGCATCCAGTTCCAGAACGGAACCCCAGGCTCTGCTGGACAACGCGTGGTGGCGAGAGGCACCAGGGTTTCATGTTTTTGAAAAATGTCTTGAGTTACTTTTCACTTGCCCGATTGGACAACTGCAGCAGGCAGCTGTTCATGTCCAGCCCTGAATACTCTCACTAGTTTTTAAGGGTTTTTCACTACTTTTTCCAGAATGCACTGCCTAGCTCGTAAGGCTGAACCCAGTGCATTGTGGGTAACACCCCCCACACACGCACACACACACACACACACACACACACACACATTGTCCGTTCTTCTTTCTGTACTTTCACCCTTCCTCCTCTTCCTCCTGTTCCTCATCGCTGCTCTTTTCTTCCTCCTCTGTTTTCTTCTTCTTCTTCTTCTCTCACTTCGTTCGTCTTTGTGTTTCGTTGTGAATATTGATCGTCCTGCTGCTTGATGACTGATGAGTTTTATCGATTTCTGGCTGAACTCTGAGCTCTTGAATGCTGTGTGTGTGTGTGTGTGTGTGTGTGTGTGTGTGTGTGTGTGTGTGTGTGTGTGTGTGTGTGTGTGTGTGTGTGTGTGTGTGTGTGTGTGTGTGTGTGTGTGTGTGTGTGTGTGTGTGTGTGTGTGACAGTGCAGGGGTGTAATAGAAGTAAGAAAACCCAATCCTAGATCAGTCATAGAATACAATCTAAACCACGCAGACGCACGCACACACCTGTGACACAGTCTCTTACCACCTTATCCTGCAAACAGACACATGCACGATGCTGTGACACACTGTAAATACACCCTTGTCTGTCAGCTGAAGTACTGTATCTCGCACACATAACCACGACCACACACACACACAACCCTATCACATTGAAACTTACACAGAAACACACACATGAACACTCTGCCCCGTCACACACACCGTGGTTATGAGGACCGTGGTTTACCGGGACGCCAGCATCCTGTCACATTAGAGACGCTGAGCGTCCTGCTCAGTTTCCCAAATGTGATCTTGAGATAGAACCTGGAGTTTAAGAAGTTGTACTTTGGGCGACGGTCAGTGTTTATGAGGACACGACACACAAACAGGTCCTCATACAGTGTCGTAAGCAACACAATAATAATTAGAATTAAAATCACAAACTATGTACAGAACATACAAGGACTCAACATGGACTAGACGTAGAGCTTGAACAAAGACAACAAGCTAAACAAACATCAACTACTGCTATGCAGATGTGGCTGTATATAAAAGTATGTGTGTATGTATATATGTATACAGTATATAGTGTGTGTGTATATATATATATATATATATATATATATATATATCTCTCTCTCTCTCTCTCCCCGGGGCAGTGTCCTGTTGTTCCTCATGTTCTTCTTGTTTGAAGTGTTTTCATGATTTGATGTTTTTGTATTTCTTGCTCTTAAGACACATCCAGGCTGGTTTCAATGAGACTGGAATGAACTCAACTGGACACTGGACTGTATTTGAACCAGTGTTCCCAGTCTGGAGTAGTGTGTGTGTGTTTGTGACCTCGTGAAGCTTCGTCGCTGGCAATCAGCGCCTCAGCTCAATGTCAAGGATTAATTCTAAAACCCTTTTTTACACCAAAATTACTCGCAAATTTGAGGTGATTGACACCTTTCCCACTGCCAGGAGAGATGCAGGTTATTTTCCTGCTGCGTCACCTTGGACGTCAGGAACATGGTTCCAGTGACTGGGAACAAAACAGTAGAATAGACAGCGACTTAAACAAACAACATAAAAGTGTAAAAGTTGAGTATTTTGGGCGTTGAGAAGAAGGGGACGGTTGATGAAGGAGCCAACAGGACAGTAGAAGCAGCGTGGAGCAGCGGTCCTGAGGCGGTGGGGAGCGGCTTGGAGCCCGGTGGGGAGCTGGGGGCTTCTCCGCTGTGCTCCCCACGGTGCCGTCCCCACACTCTAAACATTTCAAGTGCATAACTTGTGCTTTTGGATTGTAAACAGGATATGAAATGATGGAATGAAACGCGCATATTCCTGTCGATTTAGGCGCCAGCGTCCGGAATTTCAACGCGCGTCGCATGGCACAGGCAAAGGAGCCAAAATGAGCGGGTGGACCCGGGTGTCCTGTGAAATCACAGCAGCGGAAGGTGGAGCTGATTGAAACCCGGGTCTATTGCCGGGTCATTTGACCCAGGACTGGGACCCGGGTTTTCCTTTCCCACTGGTGACAAATGCAGATTGTTATCTATGGACCATAGAAGATCCATTTGGACCAAACGGCAGTTGATGTTCCTGTTTGATCCCCTGTCTCCGTTTGGGGCGCGGTTGACACGCGGCGCTGTGGAGACTGTAAACACTAAGTGGGATCTCCATTGGCTTTGACAAGCGTTTACAGGTTTGACATGAATAGGTGGAGTCTGGATCAATCCAGCTCCGACTTCCTGACAGACCTGAGATCTTTAATGTTCCTGACTAGCAGTTTTCCTCACAACCAGTCATCCATCAAAGAAACGTACAACATGGTAGTAAACACATACATGACGGCAATAAACACATGCGTTCCAGTGCTCTCAAACGCAATTCTTTTCCAATGACTATTTGACGGCTCACGATTCATTTCATGTTAAATTCATTTCAATTTTTAACTCGCTGAAATTTCATGGAAAAACATCCTCTTTCACTGTGCTGAACTCCAGCAAAGCCTATTCAGAATCCTAAATTCACCAAAATATGAAATCAAATCTACTTAGAAGTAGAACAAACAGTCATCAATGAATTGTAATGTGACAGAATAAATATAAATAGACAAATACAAAAAAAAAAAAAAAATGAGATCCATCGTCCCGCTGGCTCCCTGCAATGAGCAAGTGGCTCCTCCTCAAATATATTTAAGAACAACAAAGCCTGCCAAAGTTGGACATTGGTATTCGTACTTAACTCTAATTGTCCTTCCTTCTGGTCTTTCGGCTCCTTTATTATACAGAGCAGGAGCCGTTCCTCTTGCAGTTCATGTTCCAGAGACATAATATCTGGTGTTTTTCCTCGCTGCAACACGATGTTGAAAGCTGAGAAAAATGAAGTTATGACGAAGCTTCCTGCGGTGTGCCGCCGTGGAGGTAGCAGCAAAGGTTATTGTTTGTTTAAAAAGCTGATTGTAGATGGATCATTACTGTCATTATGTCTGTTGGCTGTTCCACCACCTGCTGCTGTGTTGTATAAAACAATATTCTTGCATGGTAATTCTCTTTGCAGGTTTTTTCTTAATGTTACTTTTGTGGGTGTTTTTTGTTCTTATCGTGTTTGCTCAGCTCAGAGGTTTCGATAGTCATCTCGCCGATTCTGTTTTTTTCACATCTATGCAAATCAAGAAGTTACCGTTTCTAACAGAAATTAACAGCTCTCTCATTAAAACCACAATCTGTAAAATTCCATCTCTGACAGTGAAGGGGAAGACAACAAGGTCCTCGTTAAAAATAAAGTGTGTGTGTGTGTATGTGTGTGTGTTGGACATTCCAACAACCCAGAAATCATAGTTATAGTTTCCAGAAGGTGATGCTCTTCTCACCCCTTGTTAAGATAACACTCCATTAATCCTCGTGGAGAGTTTGGGATGTGACAGAAACCCAAAACTCTATAAGGTATAGAAGTAAGATGAATATTAAAAGATATAAACTACATGTGCACATCTATTGCCAGAGTTGGCATGGAGTAGCACAAAGTCCAATCTGAACAGATGGCTTCACGTCATAGTAAGTCAGGTAGTATAAGTATGGAATATGTGCCCCACCGCAGACTTTAGGATTTAGGATTAGGATTTTCAACTTTTATTTTTTTCTGCATCCTTTGAAAGTGGAGAATCAGAGCTTCCAAACAAGGTGTCACTTGTGCAAATCAAGTCAATATTTTTAAAGCCATGACTTGTTGATGACAAGGGTGTGGCAAACTGTGTTTCTGACATAATCACCTCCAAAGTTTTTTGCGATATGATTTAGATCTTCCTCCCCCTGCTTCCTCCACCCATAACAGTATGGAGATGAAAGTTTTCACAGACAAGTGAAACCGAAGGATCCTCGTCTTGTTTACAGAAGTGAAGTCCGCAGTACTTCTTCGTTGGTATACTTTGGTACACGCCCCCTCCACAACTATGTCTCCGTGTGTGTGTAAAACATGTAATATTTAAAGGTTGAATTCTATCGAAAGGGTTTCACATTGTGAGTTCACATCACATGGAATATGGAGGAATGATCTTCACCTGGGCGCTCGCTTTAAAGGAAACCATCGATCGGCGTTGTTCAGCGTCTCGGTGAGTGAACGGCGTTTTCCCCGGATTATTCAACCCCACGGTTTAACATTTTTCAACTATTTATAAATCAAACTCAGTTTTGAAAACACGTCAACAGATAGACAAAATCACAAAGGAACACGAATCTGGAAAAATCAAATTTTCCTTCTAGAAAGGCTTTTTCAACTTATTTGGCTGCTCCTGGCCATTTTACAAATGTGCAACTGCGGGTTTTGCTGTGGTGGGTCACATATGGTGAAGTAATGTAGTGAGCGCCCCCTGCTGGCTGGGTGTTAGAAGCCTCTTCAAAGCAGGACACAACAGGAAACCTAAGCGGTGTGATGAGTCGTTAAACTCCTCACCGCACTAATCCAAGGTTAGAAGTAGTTTCCCGGGGACAAAACGACTGTTTATCCTCTCAGAGCGCGGCTGTAATCGGTAGAAAGCAAAGTGAGATTTGGGCACAGAAGCGCTCCAGAAATGTAATGAGTTGGCTCGCTCCACAAAGAGAGATCTGCAACACGGAATTTAGTATTTTGGATAAGTTCTTCCTTTCTGTGGTCTGGCCTTCTCTGTGGAATTTGTGGTTGTTTTCTTTCTTGCCTTGTGCTATTTCTGCCTTGAGTCCCCCCTCGTCAAAGACGTGATTACAGGAGAGAGAGAAAGTGTTGAAATGTCAGTCACCATAATGGACGATCTCTCAGTGGGACGCCATTGGAAAGAGGGAAACTCAATGTGTTAATTGTAAACTCTTGAGCTGAATGGGAGCATCTTGGCCTCGCTGTGAATGGGAGTCACGCAGAGATAGGCGGAGTTGAATCGAATGGCTCCCTCTCCGGTTTGCCCCCGGTTCCTCGCTGGGTTTTCCCCAACATTCTCAGATGGAGGGCCGGTAGATTGCTTCCTGGCTGCTTTGGAGAGGCTTCATCTTTGGAAACGCTGAAGTACATGGTCGAATTTTGAGTCCTGTGTCAACGGTCAAACGGGCATTTTTTCTTTTCTTTTCTTTAAAAAAGTGAAAGGACAACTCCAGTCGTTTTTGGTCACTGGCAGTCAATCAGAGTTATCGACATCGGAATCTTTTATGGTTACCCAGTATTAAAAGAATGGTTTCAGCCGACGGAATCGCTAAAGACGCAATTGCCCCATTATGTGGCAGTCGGCTGGAAGAATTAGGTAAGCCGGGGCCTGGCTCCGGGCCTGTTGTCCATGCCTGGCGCCTGTCGCCCGGGTTCTGCGCCTTCGGCTGCGTCTTGTGCCTGGTCTTGGGGGCCGTATGTATGTGCATCAGGGGTGCGGCGTCTCCTCGTGCTCCCTGGGGCCGGGCGTGGGGGTTTGCCCCAATGCCCTCTGTCTTCTCTTGGGGCCCGGGGGTCTCTAGTGGCTGCAGGGCAGGGTGCTCTGGGCTTTCTATCTACGTGGCTGCGAAGCTCCGGGAGGGCTTCGGGCCCTTTCTGATGCTTGGAGGCACCATGACATAATACCAATCTTATACACCAGTACAATTGGGATAAGTCCTGTACACTCACCGTTGGACACACACACACACACACACACACACACACACACACACACACACACACACACACACACCACCAACACCTGCTTTGAACACAACCCAGCACCCTCCTGGTTGCATTCCTCTCCTTAACTATAACAGGAAGAGACCAAGTGACCAGTTGTTGTTCCAGTTTGACTGGTCGTGATTACCTTTGTTTTTCAATTCATGTTGTCGTCTGATGTTTATGTTTATGTGTAAATGTTGTTTGTTTCTATGTTTAATTGTCTCACGGTGGTGATTCTCCCTCTTGGAGTAGTGATCAGTTGTTTGAAGAGCCAAACATGGTAAAGAGTTGTCCAAAGAGGGGCTTGGTGGTGGTTGTGTGCTCTGCTCGTCCACAGCTCGTCACAGGACAGAGTTATTGCAGCAGTAGTTGATGATTAAAGAATGAATAAAGAGTTTCATTGCAGGTGGAGAAGTTCAACTCCACTTGTAACTAACTCTGTCCTGAATGCAATGGAACAAATACTGTGTGTTGTATGTCCAGCATGCTGACAGCACATGTTCATTAAAAAAAAGTTTTTTTCTTTAATGGCCCTCGTTGACAGTTCAATGGACCGCCATCGTATACGTATGTAGTCATATAGTCATGTAGTCACAGATCCCCTCCCCATCTCCAGCCTTTTTCTGGAGACGTCACTGCTGCCAGGTGATGATACACCTGTGTTGTCAGGCGGCTGGTGTTGTCTACACGTCCCCCCTGGACTCCACCACCACTTATAGTAACGTACTGTGAAGACAAGATGGGCTTGTTTAATGGAGAACCTCTATGTCTTCACATATGATTGTAATCTTTTTGTTTTGTTTGGTTGCCGTCTTCTGCGGTGCGGTTGCCGGTTGCAAGTGTTTGTGTTGCTTAGAGGTTGTTTGAAGGGGGAAGTGCCATATTCTCCCTCTCCACAGTTGAACTGTATTTTGTTTTCCTCTATTTATAGGACACTGGCTGCTTTGGTTGCAGATTTGACACAGACTCCTCTCTCTCTGTTTCCCCCTCTCTCTGTTTACCACAGTCTGGGGTCTTCCCCCTTCCTCTCATCCTCCTCTTCCTGTCTGCCTTCTCTGGGGGATCTTCCAACCTTACCTGACTCCTCTTCCCCTGTGTCATTTTGTTTTCTCGCCATGTTTATCATTGCTCCTCCTGTTCCACCCACTCATCTTCCTCATCCTCTTCCTCCACTTCTCCTCCTCATCGTCAGTCATCCTCTACAGCTTCCCTTTGGAGCGAAATTCCACCCAAAAGCAGCACAAAACTCATTTAATGATCAAGTCTTAAGAGGCAGTTCATGCCAAGTCTCCCCTTGCAGTATGCACCGCTACCCTCATTTAGGTAGCGAGAGTTGAAATAGGCCATAAGCAAAGCAAATGTCCCTCGGTCGTAGTCTGGTGTAGCAGGAAGCAACAGAACATGCTCAGTAGCTTCAGGCTATAACTCTGGAGTTGTAGTATTACTCTCTGTGTAGAGACCAGGTTGTGGGGCTCATGTTTATTTGTCTCATTCGTTAGCATAGTGGCTTACTGGGTGCCATGGTTGCTCCCTGGGTGGCGTGGAGCTTCATTGGTGGCATGGTGGCTCCTTAGGTGTCATGGTGGCTCCTTAGGTGTCATGGTGGCTCATTGGGTGCCGTGGTTGCTCCCTGGGTGGTATGGGGCTTCATGGGTGGCATGATGGCTCTTTGGGGGGCGTGGTGGTTCATAGGTGTCATGGTGGCTCCTTAGGTGGCTTGGTGGCTCATTGGGTGCCATGGTTGCTCCCTGAGTGGTGTGGAGCTCCCTGGGTGGTCTTGAGGCTCTTTAATTAGCACTAGTGCATCACTTCAGAAAGGTTCTGGTTCAAACCCAACTTTCTGTGTGGAGTTAGCAAGTTCACGTGGCTTTCATCCCAACGTAAAGACATGCGTGTCAGGTTCACACTCCTGCCAATGCCCTTAAGCAAGGCATTGGCACCAGAACTGTAGTTCAGGTGCCCACTGCTCCGGGATAGCCAGGATGGTTAAAATGCAAAGGGCACATTTCCCCATGGGGATCAATAAAGTGATTCTTCTTCTTCATTATGTGGATAGCGGAGAAGAGAATTCCTGAGTGGAATGTTCAATTCATTTGTCGTCCTACCCCCGCCCCATTGTGGTCACACACAGTGGATTTTAAAAACGTGGACTACTTACTTACTTGCTATGTCCAGACCGCATCATGATTTGAAGGGCTGTTCAACCATCTGTGAGGGGGGGAAGGGCGTTTGGTTAACTTCCTGTCTGAGTCTTGGCAGGTATCTCATGTGAAGAATAATCGGACTTTGTTTACCTGTCACTGACCTTTGACCTCCTCACCGGCCCTCCCTCTCTCCACAGCAACTGCTGAGGGAGATGCAGCAGATGGCAAGTCGACCTTTCGCCACCGTCAACGTCGCCTTGGAGACGGACGAGGAGCCACCTGACTTGATTGGAGGAAACGTCAAGGTGAGCATCAACCTTTTCCTTATTTTACGCCACTGTCTCTTTCTATTATTATTTTTTTTTGGGTTGAGAATGATGGCGTAAATTCCGGAGATGTGTTGTTTGTCTGAGATGACAGGAGAGCTGTCTATCCTCAGACCCCCGCTGCAAAGAAATCTGCCAGAAAAAGACTAGAGAGGAAAACTATATTTAGGATGAATAAATACCTGAAACAGTCAATTTTATCTACCAACAGGGTGCAATCATTTCACCTGAAAAGATTTCTGAAAACAAGAAAACAATACATTACAGTATGAACAGGATACAGTATGTTATAGTTTTAGAAAACATTGTTAATATTAATAAAATAAGGAAAGATGTTCAGTGTTGGGAGCATCAAAACTCTGCTGGTCTCAATAGAGCATTACTAATATTAATATTACAGATATCAATGTTATAGGTAAGTAGTATGAATCATATTATTATCACTAATATTAGTATACACAATTAGGCACAATAATATATAGAATTAGGCATTTTCTTCCAAATACGACAGACATTTTTCCAAAGCTGGCTGAATATCGCATGCACATGATTGCAGATCAATCAAATATACCAAAAAAATAATAACAATAAATATTCATGATTTTCTGCAGTGCCTCTCATGTCAAGTCAATTTTATTTAAATAGCCCTCCATCACAGTATTGTCTCAGAGGGCTTCACAAACCCACATTTCACAACGGCAACGGCATCCCTGTTGATTTCCCCCCTAGTCTGAAGAATCCTGGAACTCAATTAACTACTCTAGAGCATACGCACAATATAATATCTACTATAAAAATCGAATTATCCCCCCATAAAATTGGAGTATCCCTTTAACACACACACACACACTCTGCTCTCCATCTGCCTTGTGTCATTTGCAGAGATTTGAACCTTTTCGAGGTCACTTCATTAGTATGTTTCTTTTCCTTTGCCAAATTGTGCACGCTCAGCATTGGCAGTTTGAAGTGTAGGGGGGTCTCTCTCGTCGGCCTCTCTCCAGCGGGAGTCTCCAGCAGGGTCCGGGAGGCCTAATGAGGGCGCTGCCAGGATGGTGCGAGCGCTGGACCTGCTCCGCGGTCCGGGTTCGACACCGAGCACCGTGCTCCAGCAGCCAGCACAGAATTCTAATGGAGAACCACCGAAAACCTGGACGGACGGCACCGCAGAGCTGCAGAATAACAACTAGAGGAATGAGAGGAATTAGGTTTTAAACATTTCAACAGAGAGAGAGAGAGGGAGCAGCTGCCATGGAAGTTCTACTTTTCAAGTTGCGTCTTATCGTAATTCCACTCTTAGAGCTTAATGCTCGTCGGCTGCAGAACCAACAGGAGTTGAGGGTTTTTTAGAACATTTGGAAAACAGGAAGAAACTGAAGGTTCATACAGGTCTAGTGTCTCCAAAAATAGCAGACTCTACCCCATAACCACGGCTTGCAGCTTTCAACATTCACTGGCATGGTCTTCAGCTGTTATTTAGAAACTGGGAGGGGGAGGCAGTATTTGTAATTATTGATTTCATTGATTTAACTTAATACATTTATTTAAAAATTGAATCAAATTATTTATTGATTATTTAAATTATGTATTTATAACTATTACATAAAAACTTAACAAAATTTGTATTCAAAAAATTCATAACTATATATCATTATAAAGAATATGAATTCATATATAATATTATTCTAACATCAAATTGTTTGGGAATGCAGGGATCCACACTAAAAAATGGTTGCAGAATTTGAACCAATGAACCAGGTGATAATGATCCTATATTATTATAATCCAGATTTCAATATTCTCAGTTGTTTCACCATCAAAGTAAATCAACCCGCCCAGGAAAAGGTCATTTTCCATCGTGGAAGTTTCTAAGTCATGGAGATGGAGCGGGCTTCTCTGGTTGACGACACTGGGGCAACCAAACAGAGCGAGGTGCTTGACAAGATAAGATATGGTGACCAAATTGCCCAAATCTTGTTGGCTGGGGCTTCCGTGTTCAAAAATGGTTAGAAACATTCTGGAGGGAGATCTTGGTTCATAATGCATATTTGGATTTGTTCTCCTGCCCTCGCACCGGGCCAGATGGTGGAAACATTAGGGCTGTACCCAACTCAGAACTTTGTCGGTCAAATGGGATTTGCTTGTTCGATGCCAATGTTTGACTGTTCACCGGCAGCTCCTCCGACGGTACAGACCATAGGCGCCAGCTACGGGGAGCCCCAGAACCCGTGCGTAACGGGGACACGTTCTCTGTGGCTTTCTCCCCGATCGCACCCTCTCCATGCGTCAAGCGCAGAAAATAATCTTGTGGCCGTGCCCCGTCCCCACACTGTTGTAGTTTGACGTGGAGGAAGGAGGCACGGAGAGCTGTGCTGGATCCACTTGAACGACCTGTCTACAGGTTTCCCACCGATGACTGGACTCGTCCACCTACAGGGGGCAGCCCCGGGACACATGCTGCCATGCTCGCGGCCCGGCAACCGGCGCTTCTGACTAATAAACTGCGAATCATGTTGTGGGGACGGGCTCAGGGTGGAGCTGCGGGTAGAGCTGAGAGTCCAGCGGAGGAAGCTGCAGCCGAACAGATTTAATCTAGAGCTAAGATACAGAACAACGGGGCGGAATATTCAGCGCACGCCATGGTGAACGAGCCCCGCGCTTAGCAGTGCAGCAGTAAATTATGGGATGGCTCCGGTCCCCTCAGCTCCGGGGGTCGACTTCCAGGAGGTGGGGGTGGCACTTCAGCTGAACCTTCCCTGGAACGCCTCCAAACACCCTGTTGGCTTCTCTCTCTCTCTCTTTGTTGACATCGTCTCCACCTTCCTTCCTCCTTCTATTGGCTCTTAGTAACTCCCCCCTTTCTCTTCACCTTCTCCCTCCATCCTCCCTCTAACTTACCCCCCTTCTCTCCTCCAATCCTTCCTGCTTCTCTTCCCCCTCTCCTTTCTCCTTATCTCCTCCCCACCCCATCTCTCCTCTCTCCTCCCCTCCTTTCTTCTCCACTTCTTCTACCTCCCCCGTCAGTCCGGGAGCAGAGATCTCATTTAGATCCCCCCCAGCTCAGAACCAGCCACTGGCAGGTGGGGTGGGGCTGCTGTCCATTGTTTCCACTCTGCTGTTAGCAGGGTGGAGGGCGGGGTGGGGTGGGGCAGAGGTGTCCCAGCGATGGTAAATATAATTAAAGTTGTTTCTAACCTTCGGGACGTGGAGGCTGCCAGACATCCACTGCACTGAGTCTCCACATCTGTGGCCCATCATCAGCGAGCGACGCCTCCTGCAGTGGGCCGGGGCGGGGGTACGGTATGTGATGGAGGGGGGGGGTGGGGGTGAGGGGAGCCCATGTTTATCTGTTAGTGTTCATGTTGGTCCATTCAGAAAACGCCGCACAGCGATAAGGAGCTGCAACCGCTGGACGGGCGGGGGTCAAGGGTCAGGCACCGAAAAACCAAGCAACAGGTGATAGGAACTCACCTGCATGCCTGGAGAGAAGAGAAATAGAGAAAGAAAGAAAGAGAGAAAGAACAAAAGAGAGAGAAAGAAAGAGAGGGAGGGAGGGAGGGAGAGAGAGCAGAGGTCAGTGTTGACTTTGAGCGGTGTCAGTCAAGCAGAGCTTTTGGTTCCACAACGAAGAAGAGTTTACATCATTTTATTGATTCAATGGAAACAACCGATTGGTCCTGTAGAATTACAACCATATACGGTATATACACACTACACGCTACACTGTACACACTACACGCTACACACTTCATAGTACACACTACATGTCCATTGTACTTTAGTATGTCAGTAAAATGAACAGCGTGTTTTTGGACGTACTACGTGGTCACATCAGAGCTCCCCTCTCTTTCAGCGCCTTGAGGGTCGTCATGACAACGCTGCTTAGAAACTTTCAGCCCCATCTTGTTCTCGCAGCACATTGAGGGATACGCTCGCCAGCGTAGTTGGCAGTATTTAAATACTACAAGATTTCACCAGATGTATCCTGGTACTTTTCACATACTGTTCAGACACTTGCATGACATTTTGTGCACACTATTTATTTTGGGCAGTGGAGGGCGGGGCCGGAAGGCCGGGGCCCTAGAGTGGAGATGAATAACGTGGATAACGGCATGGATTAGAGGGGCCCCCGTCCCCCTCGCCGGGCGGCCATGTTGCCTGTTGGCATGCGCCTACTGAGGCTGCTGCTAATTAGCGCAGGTCATTTAAAGACACCTTCAGCCGCTACGCCTGGCCGGGCCTGATAACTCTCCAGAGCGCTGCGTCCGCTGTGAAATGCTATTACCAGCAGCCTCTGAAGGAGCGGCGCCGGCCCTTTACTTAACAAAACACACACACACACGCGCAATTTAAATCGCTGCATAATTGATTTGAATTTCTGAGGGTGGTGCTGTTTTTGTTGTGTTTTTTACCTTCGCCGCTGCTCGAGCCAAAATGAAGTGGGGGGTGGGGGGGTGGGGGGGTGTCTGCTGACGGAGATAAATGTTGTTGTTGAGCGGCTGCTCTGTTTTTATGGAGTCACGTGAAGTTGCCAGAGAGAGGAAAGGAAGTGAAGAAAGAGACGGAGGAAGAGAGAGGAAAGGAAGTAAAGAGAGATGGAGGAAGAGAGGAAAGGAAGCAGAGGAGTGTGTTGTCAGAATCAGAAATACTTTAATAATCCCAGGGGGAAATTACTTTTGTTACAGCTCCAAATCTACATACAACATATTTACATACAACATATTATAATTATTAAGAAACATATTTACATATAAATATATATATAAACATATCTATATACACATGGTAAAGTGTAAAATGTGCAGTTAAAATGTGCAAAAAGAAGAAGGTGCAGAAGTGGATATCCGTGTTTTGGGGTCAGGTTACAGAGAGGGCGTGTCTCTCTGACGGAGGCGTAGAGATTGATGCCCACAGGCAGGAATGATTTCCTGTGGCGCTCTGTGGTTCATCTAAGTAAGAGGAGTCTTCTGCTGAAGGTGCTCCTCTGCTGGGCCAGTGCGTCGTAGAGAGGGTGTGAGACGTTGTCCAAGATGGACTGAAGCCTGGACAGCATCCTCCTCTCTGCCACAGTCGTCAGGGTGTCCAGCTCCTCTCCTACGACATCACCGGCCCTCCTGATTAGTTTGTTTAGTCTGTTGTTGTCTGCGACCGTCAGCCCACTGCCCCAGCATGTGACAGCCAAGAAGATGGTACTGGCCACAACAGACTCATAGAACATCCTCAGCATCGTCCGGCAGATGTTAAAGGACCTCAGCCTCTGTAGGAAATAGTCAGCTTTGGCCCTTTTTGTAGACTGCCTCTGTGTTTCTGGTCCAGTCCAACTTGTTATTGAAGTACACCCCCAGGTACTTGTACTCCTCCACAGTGTCCACAGGGACCCCCTGCATGGAAACAGGGGTCACGGGTGTTTTTGCCCTCCTCAGATCCACTATGAGCTCCTTTGTCTTAGTCACATTGAGCTGCAGATGGTTCAGCTCACTCCAAGTGACAAAGTTGCTCACAACAGTCCTGTATTCACTCTCATCACCCTTTTTAATACAACCAACTATTGCTGAGTCATCAGAAAACTTCTGAAGGTGGCAGGACTCAGTGCAACAGTTGAGGTCTGAGGTGAAGAGGGAGAAGAGGAAGGAGAGAGGACAGTCCCCTGTGGGGCCCCAGTGTTGCTGACTACTCTGTCAGACACACAGTTCTGTAGGCGTACATACTATGGTCTGGCCGTCAGGTAATCAACAATCCAGGACACGATGGGGGCCTCCACCAGCATCGCAGCCATCTTCTCACCCAGAAGAGCCGGACGGATGGTGTTGAAGGCACTGGAGAAATCAAAGAACATGACTCTCACAGTGCTCGCCGGCTTGTCCAGATGAGTGTAGACTCTGTTCAGCGGGTAGATGATGCTGTCCTCAACTCCCAGGCGGGGCTGGTAGGCGAACTGCAGTGGATCAGTGAAAGGCCTGACCATAGGCCTTAGCTGCTCCAGGACGAGCCTCTCGAAGGTCTTCATGATGTGGGACGTCAGAGCCACCGGTCTGTAGTCCTGAGGGCTGCTGGGACACAACGTCTTCGGCACAGGAACGAGGCAGGACGTCTTCCACAGCACAGGGACCCTCTGGACCCTGGGAAATACACCGTCGGGGCCTGTGGCTTTGCCGGAGTGGTGTCTCGTCAGCTATCTTCTCACCAGGTCAGGCGTGAAGGACACTGTAGAGGTGACAGTTGGGGGAGGGGTGGGGTCCTCAGGTTGTGGAGGACATGATGTAGAGCAGGGGGGAGGGGTGGAGTAGGTGGGTGTGAATTGAGGCGGTGAGGAGCAAACAAGGGGTCTGTAAGGAGGAGGAGTAGGGGGAGATGAAGTGGCAGTTGTTGTTGAGCAGCCAGCAGCAGAGACTTGTGGGGGATGGGCCGCAGTATCAAACCTATTGAAAAATAGGTTCAGTTCATTGGCCCGGTCCGCACTGCCTTCCAACCCCATGCCTATAACTGTCTTTTGCCTCCTTGATTGTAAGTTTGAGTACCCCCTGCACTCTCCTCACCTCATCACGGTTGCCATCTCTGAACGCACTCTTCTTTTCGTTCAGGATGGCCTTAATGTCCTTAGTGATCCATGGTTTATTGTTGGCGTAACAGGTGACAGTCCGAGCTGGGACATTGCAGTCCACACAGAAGTTGATATAGTCCGTGATGCACTCTGTGAGCCCATCAATGTCCTCCCTGTGGGGCTCACAGAGTGCAGGCCAGTCAGTCACTTCAAAACGTACGCTCTGTTTCAGTGGGTGGAGCCTCCCTCCTGAGGCCCCTAGCTCTGTGAGCCAATGGGGTTTGAGAACAAGTTCCGGGTTCTGTTGTATGTGATTTGTAAGCGTTCACGTATTTCACCTCATCGGTTTTACCAACATCTGAGACATAAAGGATCCCGTTGCTCCTCCTTTGAAAGCTTGTTCCCGCTCCGTTGCCGAGCTCCAGGCTGGAGCGAGACACGTACTCCGCACACATTTCTTTTTTTTCATATAAACGTTGTAAAATGAATGAATCTACGATTAGAAAAAAACACGACTTTGTTTGGAGAAAGGCACAGCGTGCACCGCAGCCTACCGTCCGTCTGCCACATCCCTTTTTTTTTTGAGAAGAAGAAGAAACAGCAGAACTATATTTTAAATTCTTACATTTCCACCGTCTGCAGTTTTTTCACGAAACGTTGTTATTAATTCATCTTTTTTTTTAAAGATTTGTGCTGGTCCGTGCAGCCAACAGAGGCCGTGGCTAGAGTTACTCACATGGAGGGCGGTTCTAATTCTAATGAGGCCCTAAGTGATGTAAGAAGGGGACACAAACGTGAAGGGCTGGTTTTCACTGCATGAGAGACAGCTCGCAGCAACCTGTCTGTCTGCTTGTCTTGTTTCACCGTGTGTTGCTACAGTCGACCGTCAGAGCCACACTGAGAAAGTACGTTTTGCTTTAGAGTTAATAACTACATACAATTAAATAATAAAGTATTACAAAATGTTTAATTATTAAATATATGAATATATGGATCGAGTAGTACATAACGAGTTTCATATTTAATATTTAGCACCCAACGACCGAAGCTTCTGCAGTGACACCAACGAAGAGAGACGTAAAAAGACATCTTGGTTTTGAGAAACGCGGTGAAATGTGAACATTGGTAATGTGCAACCTCTGGACACACACACACAGTGAGTCTCCCTCGCAGCATTACGTGACATGTCACCACTGTCTCTCTCTCTCTCTCCATCCCTCCTTCTATCTCCCTCTTTCTCCCTCACCCCCTCTCCTTCCTTACTCCCCCCTCCCTCTCCATGACTGCCTCCCTCCCCCTCTCTCTCTCTCCTTCACACTCCCCCTCCCTCTCTCTCTCCCCTTCGCTCCCTCACTCTGCAGTGTGACGATGCTGCTGTGGAGGTAAAGCCTCAGAGAATGAGAATAAATGTGTAAAATGGGTCAAAGGCAGAATATCATTACTTCCTGTCCCTACGTGAGTGTTTACGTGAAAGCCAGAGATACCTTGTAATTAAAGTAAGGAGGTGAACAAAAATCTTTTTGCGGAAATGTAGAAGTGTGTGTGTGTGTATGTGTGTGTGTGTGTGTGTGTGTGTGTGTGTGTGTGTGTGTGTGTGTGTGTGTGTGTGTGTGTGTGTGTGTGTGGGGCCTGGTTTCCTCTTCCGCTGCTGTTCTTTCTTCAAGCTGAACATAAATATTCCAGCAGCAGCAGCAGAGTTCAAGGAGCAGATTCTCATTCATGGGATGATGCTACGTCAGGTGACCCCACGTCACCTCAGGTTTCATCACGTTGGGTCACGTGTCGTAGAGATTCCTCCCCCTCGCCATCAGGAACAAACTCCTCTCGTTGTGTTTTACCGGAACAGAATCTATCTTGCAAAATATAAGAACAATCCAACGATACACTTTGAACAATGATGCCACAGTTTCTCTCCGCCCCCTCTGTCAACGGAGGTGAGGCTTTGTGGCCTCTAAAAGTTGTCCGTTGTCTTATGACTATGTAACCTGTCACATGTCTCTTTTTCCCATGGTCAACAGCTACAAAATGCAATGGTAAGTTCAAGTTCAAGAGATTATTTGTCACATACATAGACATACGGTCGTATATATATGCAGTGAAATGTCATGACACCCGGTGATTACGCACAAGCTCTATAAGCTCGAAAAATACCCAAATGTGCCTAATTGACATGCAGGCGGCCGCAAGGGGCGTGTCGATTACGCACAAACAGTTAGTTGAAAATTAACAAGGACCTAAACCGATCAGCCACGGCATAGCCATGGCTGATCGGCTGATACTGATAGTATACACCAATCAGCCACAACATTAAAACCACTAATAACGCTAATATTGTGTAGCTGCCCCTCGTGTCCCCAAAACAGCTGTGAGGTGGAGGCAGTGACTCCACCAGACTCTGAAGGTGTTCTGTGGTATCTGGCACCAAGACGTTAGCAGCAGATCCTTTAAGTCCTGCAAGGTGGAGGTGGGGCCCCCATGAATCAGGCTTGTTGTTCCAGCACATCCCACAGAGGCTCCATGGGATCGGACCCTAACCCCACCCATCCACATGATGGAGAAGATATAATAATATATACAATAATATATTACAATATGTATATAATAATAGCATATAACAGTATTTAAATAATAATATCTAGATATATATAATAATAATAATATATAACAGCATATATATTATAATTTTAATATATAACAGTATATATATGATAATAATTAAAATGATATATAACAGTATATATATGATAATAATATATAACAGCATATATATAATATTATATAACAGTATATATAATAATAATAATATATAACAGCATATATATTATAATTTTGATATATAACAGTATATATATAATAATAATGATATATAACAGTATATATATGATAATAATATATAACAGCATATATATAATAATCATAATATTTAACAGTATATATAATAATAATGACAGTATTTTTATATATAATAATAATATATGCCACTCCTGGACAGGGGCCATTGGAACCAAATGATCACTGTTATTCACTTCACCTGTCACTGGTTTTAATGCTGTGAATGATCAGTGTATCAGTGTAAACTCATCTTATTTACCTAACCTCGGTAACCCTGGTAACTATTGATTATGATTAAGTCTGGTTTTAGCCTGGTTATCTTGTTTTTCCCTTCTGGACTTAGATACAAGCTCCAGTTCAAACAAACCTAGAGTTGAAAAACATGTTAACCATGTGTCAGCCTTTTCGCCTTTGGCCAGAATACTTCATATAGAATATAACATTTTTCTATCACGGACGTTACATTATGCCACATCACGTCGGGTCACATTATGTGACCACGTACCGTTTAACACGTTGGGTTGCATTACGCCATGTCATTTTGCGTCACGTCACATCATGTTACGTGACATCGGGTTATGGGTACTGACAGTATGTCAGAGTCATTGCAATTCGGACCCAAACCCGGTCGAAGCCGACCTGATTGGAACCGACCATTGAAATAATAAATAGAATTCCCAGAAAATTCCTGAGATACCACTG
The DNA here is from genome assembly GCF_960531495.2 of Zeus faber. NCBI lineage: Eukaryota > Metazoa > Chordata > Actinopteri > Zeiformes > Zeidae > Zeus > Zeus faber. The sequence goes on along the minus strand of NC_137198.1, from coordinate 859,880 downwards.
AACCGACTGATGAGACCGTTTGTGGGGAGAGAGATTTTCTGGATCCAAACCGTCCCCCAGAATTAAAATGGCTCCTAACATGCTGCTTTTCTGGGCTGTTGATGTGAGACAATGTGAAAACAGAGTAAAGATCTGAGCCTCTTGAGCGTCTCCTGATTGGGAGCTGCGATGGCGAGGGAAGGGAGCTACTGAAACAGACAATGTGCAGAAAAGAAAAGGAGAAATGGGGGGAGGGTGAGGAAGGGTGAGGGTGAGGTCTGTCAGACGGCGCCTGCAGTGACAGACATGCACGGCCAACACGTTCTGCTTCCCCGAGAAAATCTCTGCTCGGCGCTCAGCACAGTGTCCTGCTTGATAACCAGCCGCCGTGCACGCCGCCGTGCACGCTGCCGTGCACGCCGCCAGCGCTGTCACTATAATGTTCCAGCGGGGGGGATCAGTGCGTGTGTGTGTGTGTGTGCGTGCGTATGTTTTGTCTTGCCTTAAAATAAGGGAAGGTGCAGAAAGCCAGATCAGCTCCAAAGCCGCGACGGTGGTGTTGGAAATTGGCGAGTGCGAGGGATTTGGGCGGTTCGTCGCCTGCTGATATGCAGCAGTTCCCCTGTTGGTGTTGTTGTTGTTTGTTGTGTTGTCATGTTTTGTTCTATCTTTGTTGTGTGTGTTTCCCAGACTGTACCCAAGCCCATCGCCCTGGAGCCATGCTTTGGCAACAAGGCGGCCGTGCTGTCCATCTTCGTGCGATTACCAAGAGGCAGCGGCGGCATCCCCCCCCCAGGACAGTCCGGTAAGAGGGCGGAGCCGCACGTCTTTGAACGTCCTTCTCAAGTTCAATTTCTATGTTGGAGATGTGTTCGTAAGACCATCATCAACCATATATGTGAGCCATAGTGTGCAGCACGCCGGTCGCTATCTTGATGTTCACTCTGAAAGAGGTTATTTTGCAATAATGACCGTCTGGCTGCACATTATTACATTACATAACATGCATTATGGTTATTACACAGATACTTAGTCCATAAAATAATGCATTGAGAAGAAATATTGATTTTTAAATCATTTTAAAACCACCGTGCCTATTGTGGCGGCACAAACAGTGGTGCCTCTTCACTTCCGCAAAGGAAAATAGTCCTATATTTCCAAACTATTCACCTTCAAAACAACAAACCTCTTCACTGTTATTAATGTTAAATTGGACAAATCCAAATTCATCTCTTCAAGTCGTCATTATAGTCTCTATGTAGTGTCATAAGATGGCGCCACAAGCTACTGTTAGCATTAGCATGTAGGCAGAGTCATACAAGGAACGTGAAACCAGGAGTGGTTGCCCGTGACAATGGTCATTATTAACAGACAGCGAACATTACTGAGAAATAATTGACCACTGATTACTGCTATTGACCAATCAGAATCCAGTATTCCACAGAGCCGCGTAATAGTTGATATTCAGCGATCAGCCACAACATTAAAACCAGTGACAGGTGAAGTGAATAACATGGATCATCTGGTTTCAATGGCACCTGTCAATGTGGGATGTATTATTATATATATACTGTTAAATATTATTATATATATACTGTTATATATTATTATCTATATATACTGTTATATATTATTCTATATATACTGTAATATATTATATATATATATATATATATATATATATATATATATATAGTGTTATATACCTACCTACCTACCAAAAGTGCCCCAAGGAAGGACGACTGGTGAACCGGCGACAGGGTCATGGGGCCCAGGGCTCATTGATGCACGTGGGGAGTGAAGTCTAGCCCGTCTGGTTCGATGCCACAGAAGAACTACTGTAGCACAAGTGGCTGAAAAGTGAATGTTGCTATAGCAGCGCTCACAGTGTCCATGCTGACCCCTGTCCACCCCTGAAAGCACCTACAATGGACACGTGAGCATCACAACTGGACCATGGAGCAATGGAAGAAGGTGGAGGTCTGATGAATGGGGAATGAATGATGGGGATGGTAGCTCAGGCGGTAGAGCTGGTGCTCTAGTGATCAAAAGGTTGCTGGTTTGATCCTAGGCTCCTCCTGCTAGCATGCTGTAGTGTCCTTGAGCAAGACACTTAACCCCTAATTGCTCCTGATGGCTGCGTCCGTCGGTGATTGAACAATTGTAAGTCGCTTTGGATAAAAGCGTCTGCTAAATGGAATGAAATGTAATGTAATGAATCACCTTTTCTTCTACATTATGTGGATGGGTGGGGTTAGGGTCCCATCCCATGGAGCATCTGTGGGATGTGCTGGAACAACAAGCCTGATCCATGGGGGCCCCACCTCCAACTTGCAGGACTTAAAGGATCTGCTGCTAACGTCTTGGTGCCAGATACCACAGAACACCTTCAGAGTCTGGTGGAGTCACTGCCTCCACCTCACAGCTGTTTGGGGACACGAGGGGCAGCTACACAATATTAGTGTTATTAGTGGTTTTAATGTTGTGGCTGATTGGTGTATACTATCTTCGAGCTGGGAAAATAAACGCGGTCATTTTATGCGATTGACGGCTCTGTTTTTAGGGGGTTTCAGCTCTGTTTTATTTACTTTATTTATTTATTTATTTATTTTTATTTACGTTTTACTTCCTGTGCGACTGACCTGATGCTGCTATTGATGGAGCGGGAGGAAAGTTTGTTTCAAAGCCAAATTTAATCTCCACATCATCTCAAAAACAGCAAAACCCCCGACGTCGTACTACTGCACTCAAGTTTTTTATTATTGTTATTATTATTATTATTATTATTATTATTATTATGATTATTATTTGTCTCATTATTTTCTCAGAATACTCCTTTTTCACATCACATTTACACCTTGTTTTTTCTGATTTTGCATCATTAGTAAATGTGTTTAGCTTAGTAAAGGTTATTTAATTAGTAATACCGTAGTTCACAGGGAAGAGTTTGTGTTTGCAATTAAAAACATGCCTAAGCAATATTATTGGAGGTAAAATATACTTCCTTTGAGTTGATTTTACATAAATTTGGTGATTTAGTGATTCTTTTGCTGATTACAAGCCTCAGTCTTGAGGGAGGGAAACCGATGAATTGCGCCATTAATCGGTTAAATGCACGATCCAACCTTTCCACCTGGAGTTTACAGCCACTGGAATCCAGATATCATGTGGAATAAACTCTCTCCTTCTTGCTGTCTGTTTGTATTTCTCCCTCTCCTTCTTTGTCCCCTTTCTTTCTCTCCCTGGAGGTCTGTCTGGGGATAGGACCTTTCTTCCCCTCTTTTCCCTCGTATATATGTACTTTTACTTTCCTTTATTTTGTTCTTCCCTCCCTCTCTCAGACGGTTCGATCCCGGCGACCTGGCACGCCTCTGGCCCTCATTAATTAGCACGTAGTGTTAGCTCCAAGCCAGTTAGCCGCGTGACTACAGAACTTTCAGACTGAGCGGCAGTGCACTCCCCTGGTTCCCCCGTCCTCGCTGCCTCTCTAAAGACAGACTTAAAAACTTCTTGTGGTAAAATTGTAATTTTTAATTGGTTTTGGTAGTAGAATTGGCCTTAGTAAACCCTACTGAAACATCATATGTTACATAACATCACACCGCTTGGGTATTTATGAGGCGGGGCTAGTTGTGTCAGACAACTCGACTGCGCCACACGCTTCCACGCCCTTATATGGACCGGCCTATTTAAGCAGCCAGTGCCTCTTTCCCCGCCTGCTTTGCTTGCTGCTTTGCTTGCTGCTTTGCTTGCTGCTTTGCTTGCTGTGTCGCTGCACTCGCTCCACCTCCCCTACGACCACCTGATGGGCTCTACTCTTCTATTTAATGGGGGGATTCAAGCTCATCGCTGTGATATTTCTAGCTCATTAAGCACGTCCATGTTTTATGTACACCTCGCCAGTAGAGCCCAAACTCAAACTATGCTAAATAAATAAATATCATTTTAAATTAAATCTAAGAGTTGTCTGTCAGAAGTACTTGTACTTGATAGAAAGTTCTGAGTACTTCTTCCACCGCTGCAGATAGACTGCAGCTTCGGTGGTGATGAGCTTTACATGTAATGAATATCCGGGTTGCTACAGTCACAGGAACTGTTGGTTTACAGAAGTGAAAAGGTCCGAAAGCCGTAGTCACGGAGAGGCCCACGCCCACGTTCCAAAGTGTCCATGTTACGGCTTTGAATAAAATAAAAAAACTGCACGTTAATGCGGAACAAGACAACGGCGGAAAAAGACTGAAAATGTCATGTAGGCGTTGCTATGGTGACAGAAAGGCGGTGACAAAAAGTTACTTTGTGTTCTGGGAGGAATAAGATCAGTTGTGGGGACAGTGATTTGGGCACTAACCCTTCTGGACCCGTCGTTATGTTTGGTCGGTTCTCTGGGGTCGTTTAGACGTTTCCTATACAACAACAGGGCCCGACACAAACTCTTAGAAGTACATCAGATTGCATGCAGGCATCAGATTTGTTTACCGAATTGTAATCAATTACTAATTGAGTGATATTGATCCCATATATTTATAAAAACCCACATTCAATGGAAATACTATATATAATGTATATTAATTAACCCTATATTAATTAACTAACCCTAACGCTGCAAAAATCGATTGACTGTAGTTCCCTGATTAGTACATTTTCAGTTTCCAAGCAGATGTCAAAGTATTATTATTTTGACACATACAGTATCACGGGGCAAGCAAACCACGATGACCCAAATCTGGTTGCCATTAGCAACAGGACAATTAGTATTGTCAGGCCCTGAACAACATCCATTTTGTTTTCTCCGTCTAAGTGGAGGAACATAAGAACTTTTGGGGGAAGGTTCCACTGATGGAGGTGGAGTTTTTACCGTCTATTTGAATATCTGCTTTGCGGGCGACCGCGGGAGCGCAGCATGAGAGCGTCCTTGGACTGTTCACGGTTTAAACACATATTAAACATGTTGTTTAAACAGCGCCTATCAGCATCTGGGCCTGCGTTTACTTCCAGATTAAGGAGTTAAGGAGCTAATAGTCCTAGCACCTCGGACTGTGTGATTCGTGGGAGCGCGTCCGGTGGGATGGCTGGACCTACAGGCTGAATGGATCCAGCAGCAGAGAGAAGAACCTCTGAGTGGAATTCCATTGCTTGTTTATCGTCTTTAATGAAGAGTGTCCTGAGTTGATGGTCGGCCGCGTTCAGAGTCTTGTTTCGTAGTCGTCGCAGCTGCATCATCAAAGTGTGTGCGTGTTTCTCCGTCCGCCCTCGTGTCCAGAACACCACCTTAAGGTCTGATGCTGTGTTCTGTTGCAGGTCTGGCGGTGGCCAGCGCCCTGGTGGACGTCTCCCAGCAAATGTGCGTGGGCTACAAGGAGAAGTCGGGAGGCCTGAGGAGTCGCAAGCAGCAGCCCACCGCGCAGCCCTCCACCTGCATCTGACACCCCCCCACCCCCTACCCACCCCCCTCCCGAAACCCAGACCAGACCGGCCAACGAGGGGAGAGATGCATGCTGGGATGCAGCACGGGGTCTCCCAGGGAGGGTTGGAGGAGGGACGCTGCATGGAGAACTGAAGTATCTGTTCTTTGCCCTCCTGACGGAACTTCTGGCTCTCCTCGAACTGATGGACTGGAACTGGAAATGGGGCGTGGGGTCGGGTAGACGGAGGGGCACCCACCTCCTCCTCACCCGACTCACCCTCAGTCAACACCCCCCACCCCCAAAGGAAAACAAAACCTTTAAACAAAGAAAAACAAAAAAAAAACCTGACTTTTGTCGGAGCAGCCTCCTGCGTGGAGGTGTCCGCAGCTGCTAGATGAGATTTTGTCGTCCCGTAGTTTTTCAACTAATTGAGAGACTGCAACCGCTCTCCATGTTCCACTTAAGTTATTACTGCTGATCTGGTTATTTTTGTTTCATTTTTTTCACAAACAAATGCTTGAATTCCCTCCGATCCCGGGCGCACATTTGTATCCCGGTGCTCCCCGTGGTCTGCACAACCCCCCAGCTAACAGGTTAGCCCGTCGGGTAGCAGCATTCTCAGTCCAGGTGGCCCACAATGCGAACAAAATGTGGGTACAGACTCCTCGAAAAGGCCTCTCTGCATTTCACTTTGTCGCTTAAATGCATCATGGTCTTGTCAAACACTGGTCTCGGTCGAGACCAGTGTTCCCCAATTCAATTAAGATTTAATTCCCAAGCCTGCTGGACACCCCACCCGCTCCTCCCCCAATTGAAGCTTTTCCAGCTTCAGAGACACCTCCAGAGAAAACACCGGAGCAAAGAAACAAAGTCCACTGGCATTTTAGTGACTGATTTGGTTGGTGCAGAACACGGCCTGGTGCTCCCCCATCGTCCATATGGATCCGCTGACCGGATCGATAGGACCTTCCAGACAGAGAGAGACATCCAGTAATCCATAGGTGACTAAGTGTTGCCACCGTATACCCAGAATGCAACAGCCCTGCGCTGTTCAGTCCACGTCCGGTGGGGGATCCGCTGGATGTTGTTACCGTGGTAACAAACTGGCGGATGATCCAGTGGTCACGGCAGAGTTGGTCAGCGGCCGTAACGGCAACCCGTGGTAAATGGAGTGTGTGCGGTTCATCAATCTGAACCTGGTGTTCGGGAACAAAGATCTTACATGAAATCGCCATTTTTTCAAGCCACGACTCATCTCCCTCCTTTCTTTCTTGTCGTTTGAGAAAGGGTTAAGAAAGAGAGAGAGGAGGAGCAAGCAGGGCGGTACGACTTGTTCAGAACAGAGCTGTTCATTTGGAATGCCAGCGCCTGCTTTCATTCTTCTGAGAGCATCCGGATGGGAGGATGGAGGGATAGAAGGATGGAGCTGGGAGGACGGGAGGGGTGAGAGGGATGGGACGATGGAGATGTAGGGATGGGAGAATTGGAGGATGGAGGGTTGAGAGGATGGGAGGATATTAGGATGACGGATGGAGGGGTAGGTGGATGGAGGGATAAAGGATGGAGATGGGAGGATTGGAGGACAGGAGGGATGAGAGGGATGGGATGATGGAGGGATAGAAGGATTGAAGGATGTTAGGATGGAGGAGGGAGGATGAAGGCTGAGAGAATGGGAGGGCGGAGGGCCACTTGGTCCATGAAGGCTGCTTTGCTCCATCACGTCCCTTTAGATTTCTTCCTCCTCTCCTGGAGAAACATCTCCGCTGGTCCCCACCCGTCTACCGGGGGGACGTCCTCATTCACGGCCCCTCCTCCGGTCCGCTGGCCACGCCCACTTATTACATCTGAGGAGGAGGCGGGGGCGGGGCTTAGGCTTCCTCTCACACCTTCATTTTTTCATGTAAAACCACCTGTTTTGCGGTTCGAATCCCTCCTGCCGCTGAATTAAGACTGTTATGAGGCTCCACTTTCATATGCGACCGCACGTTTTCCGAGGTGCGGGCAGAGTCGTGAAGTCCTTTGAGCTGGTGAATCAATTCATTTTTCTTTATCTTTTCCGCTTATTTGGGGTTTTTTGGGATGTAAGATTTTGTTGTCGCCAGTGAACAAAACAACAACAAAAAAGCCCACAAACAATATTTCTAACCTCGGTGCAGACTAATGCATTTGCATTAGCTTCTCTGTCGCTAGACGGTGGTGTTTTTTTTGAAGCCGGGGTAGCTCTGCATGGGTGGGGTTAGTCACAAGACTTGTCTGTTGTTATTAGCGAAACTATATTTTCTCTTGTTGAAAACTTTTACCTGGCAAACGCCAAAACTAAAAGGGTTCTGGTTCAGGTTGATTCGGCCCCCTGTGGGCCCCCTGTGGGCCCCGGGCGGAGCCTCGGAGCGAGACCTAGAACCTAGAACCCTTTTGAAGGTAAAAGCCTCTTCCTGTCCCCTCTGGCAGCACCGCTGGCACCAGGCTGCTCCGGGATCAGCTTGAACTGCACGTCTCCAAGGCTCTACATCCGCTCGGAACACCGCTCCGCTCCGGCTGTGAACATTGTGGTTAATTCTCCACCCGCCTCCCAGCGCGGGGTGGCAGCAGGTGTCCGCTTGGAAAACATCCACAAAGGCTGAAGATTGTTTTCTGTAAAAGAATGTACGGCGTCTGTCGCGCCCGTAAGCCAAGCTCTCAACCAGTTGGGTTAGTTTGGACATGGCAGGAGGGCGTGGTCGGCCCCTCTCAAGGGATCCTTGAAGGAAAACTTGATATTTTCTCACTTCGACTGTTTGGTTTTTGTTTGTCGGGAGTCGACCTGAGTGAAAGCGTCCGAATCTTTGAAATGGATCAGTTACTGAGAGAATAGCTTCAGCCGACTGGACTGTGATGACTCTGGCATTGGCTGCATCAAT
>NC_137198.1:841599-846599 GCF_960531495.2 Zeus faber | reverse complement strand
CTCTGGAGGTGGAATGCCAGACAGTATGGGGAGGAACTCGACAGGGGTTGATGGCAGGGCACCACTAATTAGCCTCATGGGGGTGTTAAGCACAACATCAACACAGGCTGTATGGCTGTATGAGATGAGATGATGAGATGAGATGATGAGATGAGATGAGATGCCGTCAGCTCACTTTGTCTTCATTTCCCCACAGAATGTTTGTTGAGGCGGCAGAGCTCTGCAGCTCTAGAGCTGCTAAATACTGCTCTAAATACTGTTTGTGTGTGTTTTATATATAACCAATCTTTTATTTTAACACTTTTTAAAATCTTACCCCTTGCAGTACCCCAAAGTACCCCTAGGAGTACAAGTACAAACACTGCTTGTTAGTTAGTTAGTTAGTTAGTTAGTTAGTTCCTCCCGTTCCTTCCGGAACATTGGGCGACGAGTCCCCACCATTTGCTCCTCACCAGAACGGCTTCTTCTCGTCGTTTCGGTAACAAGCTTTTTTTCACGGGGTGAGGTTGTTAACCCCACGCCCAACCCCCAACCTGGAGGAGCGGACCGGACCGGGTGCTGACTTACCCATGTCACAAAGGCATTATTATTATTATTATTACTGTCATCATCATTATATATTTACAATAATAATAATAAGTTCGAGCCGTTCCGTCAGTAATCCGTCTATAGAGAAGGAGGCCGCGGCGGACTGCAGCTGGCGGCCGCCGGCGAGCTCGTAACCGTGGCGGTGGTGGTGGTGGTGGTGGTGCGCCATATCTTGGTGAATGACCGTGACATCATCATCTGTTGAAAAAAACAGGTTCACTGGAAGTATTATAGTTCTCTGTGAGGAACTGATTTAAGAAGTACTTTTACTTTTAATACTAATAGAAAATGTTATGTTGCTCTCACTGGACTCGGGTTTCATCCAGGAAACAGGGATCAATGCCCATCCAAGGATAATAACGGGGAAAGGGGAATTCTTCTTTTATTTTTACATTTACATTTACATTTAGTCATTTATCAGACGCTTTTATCCAAAGCAACTTACAAGGGAGAATAACATTCAAGCTACATTGCGACAGAGACATTAGTGTAACAATAAATACAGGCAGGAAGGACAGATAGAGTTGAGTATCATCCGCATAGCAGTGATATGAAAAGCCATGTGAGCGGATGATGGAGCCCAGTGAGGTGGTGTATATGGCAAAGAGGAGGGGTCCTAGCACCGAGCCTTGGGGCCCCCCTGTGGTGAGGTGGTGAGGCACAGACAGCTGGCCTCGCCATGTCACACTGAACGAGCGCCCAGTGAGGTAAGATTCAAACCAGGAAAGTGCACTGCCCGTTATGCCCACACTTGAGAGTATGGACAGGAGTATGCTGTGATTGACAGTGTCAAAAGCAGCTGATAAGTCAAGCAGAATGAGGACCGAGGATTTGGCAGCAGCTCTAGCAGTTTTTAAGGCCTCTGTCACAGACAACAGGGCTGTTTCGGTGGAGTGACCACTTTTGAAGCCAGATTGAAGTGTATCAAGAAGGTTGTTTCTTGACAGGTATTCTGTAACCTGTCTAGAGACCGCCCTCTCTAAGGTTTTGGAAAGGAATGGGAGGAGAGAGACCGGCCGATAGTTTTCTACTTGATTGGGATCGAGTGAAGGTTTTTTTGAGCAGTGGTGCGACCCGAGCCGCTTTGAAAGCGGAAGGGAAAGTGCCAGAAGTTAGGGAAGAATTAATCATATGTGTGATTGCCGGGGTGATTGTCGGTGATATGGCTTGAAGGAGGTTAGATGGGATCGGATCTAGCGGACAGGTAGTAGGACGGCTACATGTTAGTAGTTTATATACCTCACTTTTCTCCTTCCCTTAGCACATATTGGAACAGCCTCTTGCTTCATTCACTTCTTGCATTGCATATGTTTGAATGTTTTCAGACATGTCTGTAAGTCGATGCAGCAGCTGCGTGCACACTGCATGCGGAAGTGGCTCACACTGAAAGATGATTGTAATGAAGAAACACAAAGCACCAAAGTCCTTTCTTTTCATTGGGGTGAAATGTGTTTTATTGGACTGGCGCCTGTCTCTTGTATTCACAACAGACCTGCTCTGCTTATTTTGTTTGATTATGTTGTACATCTTGTGTTATCATCGGCCATTTTGTTCAATGTATCATAGACTATTATTTTGTGCTAATGTAAGAGCAGCTGCTGTTAAAATGTTGATGTTGCATTTGTTACGTGCGTCGGCTGAGCTGCACAGTCGAGCAGCGTTACTTTGAAATGCTCAGTTACTTTGAGTGAACGTTGACTTTATTACTATATCTTACGTGGCTCGGCTCCAGAAGGCTGGCGGTGCGCGCCGGCACCACGCCTCTGAGCACCAACACAATGTGGGATCCGTCTTGGCTCAATGGAAGGATGGTGGAAACGCCAAATGAACTGAAGGAATTGAGTTTGTTCAAACAATGAAGAGTTGTCAAATCTCACTTCCATGAGGCTGTTCTCAGCAGACACGTCACAGATAATCAACTCGGCGTTTCATATTCCTCTCAGGAGTCGCAGCTACAGCCAAATTCAAGCTGCATTCCAAATGAATATTATGTTGGTTCTAATGTTGATGAACATAAATGAGGATCTTCTTCCAGGAAAAGCCCAGAAATGTGGCACGAGTGCAGTGCATTGCACTGCTGCCTCACAGCAAGAAGGTCCTGGGTTTGATTCCCGCCTGGGGCGCTGTTGGCACCGTGCTCCGGTGGGTTATCTCCCAAATAGGAGCCTTTCTGTGTGGAGTTTGCATGTTCTCCCCGTGCTCACGTGGGGTTTCCTCCACCTCACGTCAGTAAGGACCCCCCTCAAAAACATGCACACATCATGGTGTGACCAGCGATGGACACTTATCACCTGGTCCCCGGGCGCGTCCACGTATGCTGCCCACTGCTCCTGCTGTGCCCCCGGAGGAAGGACAAGCCAGGATGGGTTAAATGTATAGGAACCATTTCACCGGCCACCATCCAAAGCGTGTGTGTGTGCAAGCATGTAGTGTGGTGTGGTGTGTTGTGTGACAAATAAACACTGTTTGTGTTTCAGATATGCACCGTGTGACCTCATTCAATGCAGCTTTGTAAATATGTTGATATTATTGTGTTTTTATCTGCACTTTTGTTGCTATGTATGACGGTGTCTCCTCCCCCTTGCAGCGCTTGGTGACGCTGCAAGGCTCTTTTCTTTTAACTATGTGGCTGCACATTGTGTCAATGACAATAAAATTGAACTGAATTGATCATTATTAATACATCAAATAAGACACTCGCTTGAGTGGTCAGGTCGGAAGCCAAATGTCTCCTCGTTGCATCGAGTGTTGCTTGAACTATGACCAATGCATTTTGACATGAGATGAAAACAAGTACATTTCCTGGGATCAAAGGGAAAGTGTGCTTCTTTTCCTTGGATAGAAAATGTCCCATTTTCGGGAAAAACATGAAACCATACACTGGACAACTTTTGTGTCATGTTATTTGTACTTTTATTGAAGTGCAGTAGTAGCTCTGAGTACTTCTTCCTTGACCGCTGACTAGCATTCCATCATTTTCACTCTCCACGCTGCTATACCGTTAATAAATATTACTGCTTCGTCCTTTAAAAAAAAAAACCTTTCAGTTTTTTCTCCCAGTTCTGATACAATGGAATGTGCTCGTACTCACTGCTTCCCCTGGTGGTGGGAGTATTCCATAACCTACAGGAGGTAGATGTGACGTTGTTTGCTGACTTTCAGTGTGTGTGTGTGTGTGTGTGTGTGTGTGTGTGCGTGTGCGTGTGCATGTGTGTGTGTGGTACATGCTGTATGTAGCCTGCAGTGGTGCTGGCGCTGCCCGACGGGGGGTGCGCCCCAGATAGCCCGTGACCCAAAACCTGGAGAGCGACGCCAATCACTCACACCAGGAGCCCCCTCCCACCCCCACCCCCAGGTCGCACCGGGACCCAGAGAACCAGAACGGACCGGACGGAGCCTTGACGTCAGGATGTCGTCTGCACCAGCGGCTCCTTGTTCCTCCTCCAATAAACACCAACGTCCGTTCAAGGTGAGAGGGCTCCGTCACCTGAGCGGCTCCACCTGCTGGGCCGGGGGCCTCCCAGCCCGCTTCTGGGGCTGGATCTGAAGAAGCGTAATTGGGTTTGCATCAAACAGGAATTGACAGAGTCAGGTCAAAGGTTACCAGGCCAGGTAAAAAAATGTTTTTTTAAGCCAAATATTTACTTTCCCCAAATAATTCCAGGAGTTCAAGCATAATGATCTAAAACCTTGTGATCTTGGTTCAGTCTGCCTCCAGAACGCGGCAGAGACCTGAAAAACAAACACCTTTTTACGATTGAGGCAAAACAAATACTCATAGTATATTAAAGATAATGCATATTTTTTATTTGTATCTCCTACTTACACCAGTATGCAGGAACGACCATTTAAGTCGGAATTCCAATTCAGAATTTCGGGGGAAGATCACTTGGGTCCAAGTTTGGCCAGATATCAGAACTGTTGTCATGGCAACAGGGGCGGCAGACACCGCCTGCGGTGAACAAAGTTGCCATTGCACGGCTGTGATTTGAATATTCAATCTAAACCACTGTAGTTGTATTTGCTGTGATGGCTGGGATTGACCCGACGTCCCTTCATCAGAATGAAGAGCCACGTTCATACCACCAACACCATCCGCAGCCTCCTGCCGATCCCTGGGCCGGACCCCATCCCCTCCATCTTACTTCTTTATGTCATCTTTACTTTCAGGAAGTGGCCTCCGTGGCCCTCAGGTGGCGTCGGCCAGGCGCGACACCAGCGGACTGACTGATCACACCACGACGCAGGGAAACCACACGACTGCAAATCAAGTGAGACAAGAAAAGCGCTGCGTGGGCGTGGCTCAGGTGAGTGAGTTTAATGCATCAAAGTCAGTAAAATCCACGTTTAGGCCTTTTGAACGACTTCCAAATCAAAATAAATGCACGATGGAACTAGAAATTAGCTTTTTA
>NC_137198.1:804099-834099 GCF_960531495.2 Zeus faber | reverse complement strand
TGTGTGTGTGTGTGAGTGTGTTTGTGTGTGAGTGTGTGCGTGTGTGTGTGAGTGTGTGTGTGTGAGTGTGTTTGTGTGTGAGTGTGTGTGTGTGTGTGCGTGTGAGTGTGTGTGTGTGAGCGTGTGTGAGCGTGTGTGTGTGTGTGCGTGTGTGTGTGAGCTTGTGTGAGTGTGTGTGAGTGTGTGTGTGTGTGTGAGTGTGTTTGTGTGTGAGTGTGTGCGTGTGTGTGCGTGTGTGTGTGAGTGTGTGTGTGTGAGTGTGTTTGTGTGTCAGTGTGTGTGTGTTTGAGTGTGTGTGTGTTTGAGTGTGTGTGTGAGCGTGTGTGTGTGTGTGTGTGTGTTTGTGTGTGAGTGTGTGTGTGTTTGAGTGTGTGTGTGTGTGAGTGTGTGTGTGTGAGTGTGTTTGTGTGTGAGTGTGTGTGTGTTTGAGTGTGTGTGTGAGCGTGTGTGTGTGTGTGTGTTTCTGTGTGTGTGTGTTTGTGTCTGTGTGTGAGTGTGTGTGTGTGAGCGTGTGTGAGCGTGTGTGTGTGTGTGCGTGTGTGTGTGAGCTTGTGTGAGTGTGTGTGTGTGTGTGTGAGTGTGTTTGTGTGTGAGTGTGTGTGTGTGTGTGTGTGCGTGTGTGTGTGTGCGTGTGTGTGTGAGTGTGAGTGTGTTTGTGTGGGAGTGTGTGTGTGTTTGAGTGAGTGTGTGTGTGTGTGTGTGTGTGTGTGTGTTTGTGTGTGAGTGTGTGTGTGTTTGAGTGTGTGTGTGTGTGTGAGCGTGTGTGTGTGTGTGTGTGAGCGCGTGTGTGCGCGCGTGTGTGTGTGTGTGTGTGTGTGTGTGTGTGTGTGTGTGTGTGTGTGTATGTGTGTGTGTTGGACATTCCAACAACCCAGAAATCATAGTTATAGTTTCCAGAAGGTGATGCTCTTCTCACCCCTTGTTAAGATAACACTCCATTAATCCTCGTGGAGAGTTTGGGATGTGACAGAAACCCAAAACTCTATAAGGTATAGATGATACATTTTATCAGGCTTGTTGTGAGAGATTACTCTCTGATTACATACACACACACACTGTGTGTGTGTTTGTATGTGTGTGTGTGTTTGTATGTGTGTGTGGGTGTGCGTGTGTGTGTTTGTATGTGTGTGTGTGTGTGTGTGTGTGTGTGTGTGTGTGTGTGTGTGTGTGTGTGTGTGTGTGTGTGTGTATGTGCGCCGTGAGCAACTTAGCGAGAGGACACTCTTATCACCGAGCTGTTTCCATTCTGGCAGGATGTGAAGATGACTCGTTTTCTGTGTCACCTCCAGTTTTACTTCTGTTGATGCTCCTGAGTTGGGGCTGTTTTTCGCCGCCTTGCTCTCTGTGATGTCATTGTCACCACATGATTGTAGCGCGTGGGGGGGGGGGGGGGGTTGGGGGGGCTGTCTGCTGACGAGGGGCCGTCGGCGTAGAAGGACACTTCATGCTCCTGGAGACGTTAATGCCGCACAGGGCGTCCAGGACGGACCCAGAAGCTGCGTTTTGTTTTCAGTCTGAGAAATGAACGTTAGAACCTTGAGTCGCCTCTGGATATCCACTTTCATTGAAAGTGTCTGAGCGGAAATTGTGCCATATCTGAAATTCTTCTTCTTATTAAGATAAAAATAGTCCTGCGATGGCCGCAAATTTAAGAGGGAAGTTTGTAAGAAATGTTGTTGTGAATTTGAGTTCAGATCATACTTTTGAATAAAATAACTTGTACTTATGAATACCTGACGAAAGTGAACTTCCTCCATTCAACATTCTACTCAGTCTGATGGACTGAAGAGCTTGACCTCAAATAATTACCAACGCTCAATTCTTCAGCGTCATGACATTTAGTTCCATCCTAAAATGCATGAACCCGCATTGGTTCGCCAAAGTGTTGATCGTCCAGTTTAAGTTGGACTAAAAATAAATGTTTGCTTTGTTTTCTAGTGGCGTGAACATTTCAAATCTCCTACGATTACTCCTGTAAAGAACAAATACCTCAAAAGAAGCAGGGAGACAGTTCAGAACAGGAATGGCTGTCGGGGACTGTCTGTTCAAATTATGAAACTAATTGTGCAACAGTTCTTTCTCCTTAATCAGACTTTTTTGAGAATGTTCACCAATGAAAATATATATTGTGGGTAAAGTCAAGGTCCAGCCAATGACCAATTCCGAAAAGTGTTTTTCAGTGCTTTGCTCCACAAAATGATGTGTCACCTGTTTTCTTCAACTTAACGGTCCCACATCATTTCAAATTTCCACATTTTAAAGCATTTCCAACAAGTATTTCAAAATAATAGAAAAATATGGCTATCGATGGTTTTTCTATTCATCAGCCTGACCCGAGTATATCGTCGACTAATTCAAATGCGAAATGGAAAGAATTAAACACGGCAGCAGTTCTGTCTGCAACGCACCGGGTGCTTTTCAGGGTCCTCCAACACAGAGACACAGGCCGAGATGCTGCAAACACAACAGTTTATGGGAGACAGTGGACAAGATGGAACAATCCGTGAGCAGATGGGTGATTTACATGTCGCTCGTTGATTTCTCTGACGAGCAACAGGCGTACAGCCACCCCCTGATCCCGGGTGCACCTACCTAAAGCCAAGACAGGCTGCTGAAACCACACCACCCCCACATTTATTACATTTCACTGCATATATGTATGGAAGTATGTATATGTATGTGACAAATAAAAAAAAAAATCTTGAATCACACACACCCTTTTTTCAACATTTGCCATGAAAGACGTTCCATTGCTTGCTGGTCTAAAAACTATTTTTGCCGTTGACCACACCCAAATGATGCCCCTTACACTCCCAGAGGTGAGATATGTGTGGTCAGCGGTGGAAAATAAAATGCCTAGAAGAGGAAACTGGGCTGTAAACATTAAATGTGTGCTCCACCGGCCCATCGTGCCGTCTCAACAGGGAGCCGTGGAAAATGTCATATGTCAAATCTTTCCCTTTCATTTGCCTTTATGTTTCATTAGCTGCCTGTTAATGGGCTGCTATGAGCGATCACGTTGAATACTTAAAGAGTTGACTCACGCGGGAATTAAAATCTCCGTGCAGGACTGTGTGTACGTTCTGTAATATGTATAATTTACAGTCTGGTGGATTGAACATGGCTTTATTCAGTCCATAGAAGCTCTATTACATCACAAGTTATCAGATTTACTGGAGTAGCAATGACTTATGATCATATGAGAAAAATTCATATTCCAAAAGCATTCATTTTTATTCAGCTAATGGGCTACTCCGCACAGCAATTATTTTTGCATGAAAGTCACTTCAATTAAAATATGCTCAAATGGAGATGTGAGCCGGAGATCCATCAATTAAAATTTCCGGCCCATACTGTGTGATGGATGTCTGTGCTAAGACACAAAAATCACACCATTATTCCTCCTGCTTCCAGGAAAAACCGCCCGAGCTCATGAGTGAGCTGCTGATTATTAGTAATGGGGGTTTCAATGGTTTCAGCAGAGCGCATGGGCGTGACACACCGAAAAACGACTTCTCACTTTGTCCGCAGGAATTCATCCTCTTTCACAGGAAAAATGTGGCTTTGTAGCGAAAGAACGAGCACAAGACGCAGAACGCAATGCAACTCAGATTCTCAGTCACCAGCGGGAGCAGAGTCGTCCCTGTGATGGAGCGGCAGGAGGCCTCCCTGGCTCCCGGCTGCTCGCAGTCAGGGGGGTTGTGGGTTCGACTGCGGCCTCACATGGGTTTCCTCCCTCGCTAAACACACGCACGTCAGGGTAGCACACTCCCGCTGATGAGTGGGTCCCCGTGCACTCTGCTTCCAAAATAGTAACGGAACTGGTGACATATTGAAGACAGATTTTCTCACGGGGATCAATAAAGTGATTCTTCTTCTTCTACCTGTCGTTATACCTCCGCCTGAAAGCCCAATAAGGAACAAACAGGGAAGGAAAATTGAGGACTGGGTGGGTGGTTGGATGGATAGGTGGATGTGCGGGTGGTTGTAATGGTTGAGCCCTCACAGCAAAAGGTTGAGCGCCACTAAAAGTGATATATACTGTATACACACACACACAAATTCATTCAAATAAATAAAACAAGAAGAACATGAACAAGAACAGGACACTGTCCAACTCTTTAATTGGTCAAGAAATTGGCACACACAACAAACATACTATATATGTGATGTATGTACGTGATTATACACGTGATTATACACGTGTCTGTGTATAATCACACACGTGTGATTATATATTTCTAGATCATTTCTTTGCTGACAAAGACTAATGTGCAGCCAGTTGATGTCTTCTATACGTACTGATATATATTATTGTAAGTGGTTTTGCACAACGGCAGCTGATCAGTGTAATGTTATATAGTGTACGTGTGCACAGCCCGGCCGTGACCAGCTTCGCCGCTAACGGCCCCGGCTGCCATTGGCAACGCTGGGGTGGAGACGGAGGAGCCGCTCCGCTGCCCTGGCAGGCTGAGCGATGACCATCCACTCCAGCCTCCGCCCGTCAGCCACCGCCACGCAGGCACCGGGAGCTGGTGGATGTCTTCAGCGGGAAGCTGTTCTGACACTTTCTTTCTAAATGTTGCTCCCAGAGCGTCTTATTTATCCCACAGCTTTTCCCCAAAACTCCCAATTTCAGCAGCTGTTCCCCACACAAACTGTTTACCGCACTGTTTCTGCAACTACATTTAATTTTAGCTCTGAAAATAGAAAATAACTGGAGAACTGAACAAAATTAGGCTCCATCTCACGGTTTCTCCTTTATTTTATCTTTCTCGACACGCAGCGGTCGGAGGGAAGTAGGAGGTCAGCTGCTGCAGGGAGCATGTTGATGCACTGTGCATGAGATAATGGCAGTGATGAGCAGTTACAGCCGGAGGACGGATGGTTTTTTAAAGGCCTGCTGCGCCCAATGCTTGTTTTTAGAGATTGTTTTGTGGGTGGGGGGGGTTGAAGGTTTAGTTACCCCTCCTCCTCCTTCTCCTCCTCTTCCTCCTCTTCCTCCTCCTCCTCCTCACCTCGCTGCATTCTTTCCTCAGTGCTATCCTCTCTGTCCACTTCATTAGTTTGATGGCAGGAATCCAAATGACGCTCAATTACAAAGTCGTCAAAGTCCATCTATAGTCGTGTCCCAGCAGGTGGGCCCGGTGTGGGTGGGCAGGGGAGCGCCGGTAAACATCAAAACAAGTGTCAAAGGGGGAACCTGGGGCTTGGCTTTCATTGGAAACCTTTCTTGAGTTGAGGTGTGGAATATGAAATGGTGCCGTAACCCAAAGGAAAGGTGCAAATTATATTACCTCTGTTCAAAAACTGTAAAACAAGATATCCTCTGAGTGTGGGGGGAAGGTGGTGGTGGTGGTGGGGGTTGGGTGGGGGTTGTTTGGGGAGGGGAGGGGAGGGGAGGGGGCAGATTTGTTTTCACAATTACCGGCTGGAATCCAAGCCCTCGTTGCCAAATCATCATGTACATCTCCTCCCTGAACTAGAACCGCAGTTGCATGCGTTCGACAAACTGGTACTAAATGCACATTAGGATGATGCCCATGATCCGCGCCGCTGGTCCGTGAAGCGATTGGATCCGTTAGAAAGCTTTTTCCTTCTTATTGTCCGGATGTACTGTACACGGCCTGAGCGGGAACGCCGCTCTGCCACAGAGGAAGTGCCGTTCTGGTGAGTTTTGCAGGGAAAGGAGTCCGTCAGGCTGGTTTTGGCTGAGGCGGGGGGGCTGTCTTATTTATGAGAGGTGTTTCCCCGGAGGCAAGTCACAGACCAACAGCGTCGTTGTGCTACCTATCCATCGTTTGAAAATCATGCCGTCCGCAGCGGTTCTGACAAAATGACAGCTGGTGAGACATCAGCGTGTATGACCAAACCCGCTTCCCTCCGAGCCCCAGAGACACTCAGATGGCGAGACGCCGAGCCCCAGAGACGCCGAGACGCCGAGCCTCAGAGACGCTGAGAAGGCGAGAGGCCGAGACGTCGAGACGCCGAGCCCCAGAGATGCTGAGATGCCGAGACGCCGAGCCCCAGAGAGCCGAAAGGCCAAGCCCCAGAGACGCTGAGATGCCGAGCCCCAGAGACGCCGAGACGCCGAGCCCCAGAGACGCCAAGACGCTGAGACGGCGAGAGGCCGAGCCCCAGAGACGCTGAGACGCCAAGACGCCGAGCCCCAGAGACGCCAAGAAGCCGAAAGGCTGAGCCCCAGAGATGCTGAGACGCCGAGACGCCGAGCCCCAGAGACTGCGAGAGGCTGAGATGCTGAGATGCCGCACCCCAGAGACGCCAAGACGCTGAGATGCAGCACCCCAGAGACGGCAAGATGCCGAGATGCCGAGACGCTGAGACGCCGAGCCCCAGAGACTCCGAGACGCTGAGACGCCGAGATGCCGAGACGCCGAGCCCCAGAGACGCCGAGCCCCAGAGACACCAGGACGCTGAGACACCGAGCCCCAGAGACGGCGAGAGGCCGAGACGCCAAGACGCTGAGACAGCGAGAGGCCGAGACGCCGAGACGCAGAGAGGCCGAGCCCCAGAGACGCTGAGACGCCAAGACGCCGAGCCCCAGAGACGCCAAGACGCCGAAAGGCTGAGCCCCAGAGATGCTGAGACGCCGAGACGCCGAGCCCAAGAGACTGCGAGAGGCTGAGATGCCGAGATGCCGCACCCCAGAGGCGCCAAGACGCTGAGATGCTGCACCCCAGAGACGGAAAGATGCCAAGATGCCGAGACGCTGAGACGCCGAGCCCCAGAGACTTCGAGACGCTGAGATGCCGAGATGCCGCACCCCAGAGACGCCGAGACGCCGAGCCCCAGAGACGCCGAGACGCCGAGCCCCAGAGACACCAAGCCGCCGAGACGCCGAGCCCCAGAGACGCCGAGCCCCGGAGACGCCGAGAGACTGAGATGCCGAGCCCCAGAGACGCCGAGATGCCGCGCCCCAGAGACGCCGAGACCCAGAGACACCTCAACGCTGAGACACCGAGCCGCCGAGCCCCAGAGACGCCAAGATGCCGAGATGCCGCGCCCCAGAGACGCCGCGATGCCGAGAAGCCGAGCCCCTGAGACGCTGAGACACCAAGATGCCGAGATGCCGCGCCCCAGAGATGCCGAGCCCCAGAGACGCCGAGCCCCAGAGACGCCGAGACACCGAGCCCCAGAGACACCAAGACGCTGAGACACCAGAGCCCCAGAGACGCCGAGACGCCGAACCCCAGAGACACCAAGACGCTGAGACACCGAGCCGCCGAGACGCCGAGCCCCAGAGACCCCGAGAGACCGAGCCCCAGAGACGCCGAGACGCCGAGCCCCAGAGACACCAAGACGCTGAGACACCGAGCCGCCGAGACGCCGAGCCCCAGAGACGCCGAGAGACCGAGCCCCAGAGACGCTGAGATGCCGAGCCCCAGAGACGCCGAGAGACCGAGCCCCAGAGACGCTGAGATGCCGAGCCCCAGAGATGCCTAACGCCAGAGACGCCGAGACGCTGAGACGGCGAGAGGCCGAGACGCCGAGAGGCCGAGCCCCACCGACGCTGAGACGCCGAGCCCCAGAGACGCCGAGATGCCGAGACGCTAATCCCAGAGACGCCGAGCCCCAGAGATGCCGAGACGCCGAGCCCCAGAGACGCCGAGACGCCGAGCCCCAGAGACACCAAGACGCTGAGACACCGAGCCGCCGAGCCCCAGAGACGCCGAGACGCCGATTCCCAGAGACACCAAGACGCTGAGACACCGAGCCGCCGAGACGCCGAGCCCCAGAGACGCCGAGAGACCGAGCCCCAGAGACGCTGAGATGCCGAGCCCCAGAGACGCCGAGAGACCGAGCCCCAGAGACGCTGAGATGCCGAGCCCCAGAGATGCCTAACGCCAGAGACGCCGAGACGCTGAGACGGCGAGAGGCCGAGACGCCGAGAGGCCGAGCCCCACCGACGCTGAGACGGCGAGCCCCAGAGATGCCTAACGCCAGAGACGCCGAGACGCTGAGACGGCGAGAGGCCGAGACGCCGAGAGGCCGAGCCCCACCGACGCTGAGACGCCGAGCCCCAGAGACGCCGAGATGCCGAGACGCCAATCCCAGAGACGCCGAGCCCCAGAGATGCCGAGACGCCGAGCCCCAGAGACGCCGAGACGCCGAGCCCCAGAGACACCAAGACGCTGAGACACCAAGCCGCCGAGACGCCGAGCCCCAGAGACACCGAGCCCCGGAGACGCCGAGAGACTGAGATGCCGAGCCCCAGAGACGCCGAGATGCCGCGCCCCAGAGACGCCGAGACCCAGAGACACCAAAACGCTGAGACACCGAGCCGCCGAGCCCCAGAGACGCCAAGATGCCGAGATGCCGCGCCCCAGAGATGCCAAGATGCCGAGATGCCGAGCCCCAGAGACACCAAGACACTGAGACACCGAGCCGCCGAGACGCTGAGCCCCAGAGACGCCGAGATGCTGAGACACCGAGCCGCCGAGCCCCAGAGACACTGAGACGCTGAGACGCCGAGAGGCCGAGCCCCAGAGATGCTGAGACGCCGAGACGGCGAGCCCCAGAGACGGCGAGAGGCCGAGATGCCGCGCCCCAGAGACGCCGAGACGCTGAGACGCCGAGCCCCAGAGACGCCGAGACGCCAAGATGCCGCGCCCCAGAGATGGCGAGACCCAGAGACACCAAGACGCTGAGACACCGAGCCGCCGAGCCCCAGAGACGCCGAGCCACAGAGACGCTGAGACGCTGAGCCCCAGAGACTCCGAGATGCCGAGATACCGAGATGCCGAGACGCCAAGCCCCAGAGACACCGAGACGCCGAGCCCCAGAGACACCAAGACGCTGAGACACCGAGGCCCAGAGACTGCGAGAGGCCGAGATGCTGAGATTCCGCGCCCCAGAGACGCCGAGACGCCGAGCCCCAGAGACGCCGAGACGCCGAGCCCCAGAGACGCCGAGACGCCCAGATGCCGAGATGCCGCGCCCCAGAGATGCCGAGACGCCCAGATGCCGAGAGGCCGAGCCCCACAGACGCCGAGACGCCGGGCCCCAGAGATGCCAAGACGCTGAGACCCAGAGCTGCTGAGCTGCCGAGCCGCCGAGACGCTGTCTGGTATCATCCCTCCGCGGACACACCGGTGGGTGGTGTTCACCCCGGTATTCTCAAAGTACCTTCGCTGCTCCCACGCTCACTGTTCTTGTCATGGTTGAGGGACGTTTACATTGAAACTTTTTTACTTTTTTATTACTTTATGCCATTTGCCAAAAGACATTTGAAATGAATTACATTTGCCATTCGTAGTTGAACTGATCAGTCTTCCTCAGCAAAGCCTCCGAACCAGGTGGAACACTAAGTCAGTTGTTTTTCAAATGTTGTGTGTTTTTATTTACTTTTGTTGTGTTGAGGGTGGAGAGGCCGGCTGGGCCGGGATCCAGCTGTTACCTCAAGAGACGAGCCCTGGGGAGCACAACTGGAGAGATCTGACACATCCTGTTAAAAATTAACTTAAGAATAAAATATATATAAATGCATTTCTTTTACAGTCTGTGTCCCTCACATGAAAGTCAAAACTGGAATATTATTAATATTATTATTATACAGTTTCTAATTCAAAATTTTTAATCAAAACATTCGAAACATAAACAAGTTTAATCATAAATATTGAAAACGGTCCTTTGAGATGGTGTGTGGCACATCTGAGTTAAGGGGGAAACATTTCAACCAGTTTGGGGCTTTTATTAAATTGTGAAAAAAATGTCAAACCCTTTTCCACTTCAGTTTCCTGTGGGAGAGAGAGAGGAACCCTGCCACCTGAGAATGAACCAGAAACAACGTTTTGACAGTGGAGTCTCAAAATCTGTCTACGTCGAATACCCACAGGAAAGAGAACGAGAGGTTTCTTCTTGTTACAGTGACTTTATTTTCTCCAGGGCTTCACTTTTAGGCAAGGGTGCTAAGCTCCCTGGTTATTACCCAAACTAAAAATAATTCATTTGTGTTTTCATGCCATTATTATAAGACCGGTTCAATGCAGCTTGCATTGTCAAAAAGGATGGAAAACACCAACTAATCAGGTTGGTTGTCTCTCAAGGAGGCAGGGAGGGCTCCAGTGCTGCCTCTGTCTGGCTGTCATCTTGTGATGTGATCTCATCCGCTGTGGCTGTTGTTGTTGTTCATAGATCACTCTGGAAACCTAACAGCAAACCCTCTCTCCCTGGATTCTGTGCTGATTGACAGGCATTAATCTGACGTGACAAAAATATCCAGGGCTGTCAGTCAGGAAGCCGTCATCCACGCAACTTTTCCCAGTTCGTCTTTTCCCCGCCGGGTCGGAGAGCCGGGCGTGAGTCGTTGAGAGGCTCATTAAAGCTGATTACGGCTCTTAAAATTGCGATAACTTTCCGTGGCGCGCTCACGTTCATGGACAAACACAAATGACAAACACTTTTAGCCTGCTATTTATTTCCACGGCCGCTCCCTCTGTCACGCAAATCACATCGTGCTGAATGTTTAACATGCAGCGCAGTATTAGGTTTGATTCGAGGACTTGATTCTAAAACAAATTTGTTTTCAATAAGTTTATCTCTACCATTTGTTATACCTGTACTACCGATGTTGCTTGTTTTAATTGTAGGCCTTGCTGACTAACACCGTGACGGTTCCACTACGACTACATTTGAGATTACACTTTATTCATCTCCGGAGGGAAATTCCGGTATTCATGTGTTATGCTTTAACTAAAGTTGCTTCGCAGGTAAATGTAATAAAGCACATATATATATATATATATATATATATATATTGGGACAAAATAGCAGAAGAAAAGAAAGCTAAATCACAATTTCAATTCAGCTGTAATGCTGAGTCACATTATGTTTATTGCCAATTTGCACATTGTGTCACGATTCACTTAGCATGTTGATGTCAGCAACGTGATCCAGCTGACAGAGTTCCAAACAGGGCAAGTAGTCTCTGCCCGAATGACAGGTGCATCGGTCACAAAACCTGCAGAATTAGTTCACGTGCCAAGGGGAACACCCTGAAAAACCATGACAGCATCTGCCAAAAACGGACAAAGTGCATCAGCGCAGAGGCTCCGTGGGCGACGGACACAAGGCTGGATTCTGCTTCTCCGTCTGCGTGTCAGCGAGCGTGCACCGGAGTCGTTGGGAGATATTCACGTGGCTGTTTGCTTTTATACTTTTACGAATTTAGCGTACAACAGCATGTGTCCACTGGGGGGCAGTGTCACATTCAGTGAAACCCAACGCACAGAAAACAGAAGAAATCCGTTTATTTATTTATTTATTTTTTCCAAACATTATTTGAAAACACAAAAATATGGATATGCAAATAGAAATCCACTTTTGAACCTTGGCCGCAAAGCTCTCTTCTATCTGCTACTGTTTCTTTTCCGTTTGGAGCCGACCTCCTGATAGGAAGTTGAGACAATTCAACCAATCAGCTTGTTTGATGTGCAGGGCCGCGACACGTTGTTGGCGGCTTGGGAGGTGAGTGCGTTGGCACCTCTGTGACCTGCAATTACCCATAACACCCTTCACTGCGTAGCTCCACAGAGATGTGTATGTCTACCTACGCAGAAGCATAAACCAGGTGGATAAATTCCATGAAAGTACAGTCTCAATGGTGACCACGCCATTGAATCAGCTCCAATGTGACACCGTTTCAATAAAAATGTGAGCTTCACAAAGCTGGAATCTATGGCACGGCTGACATTTGGAAACCACTTGTATCCGAGGTCAACGCATAAACTCTAAAGAGACCAAATAGCCGGTGCCCAAATTGCAGGAGCCTCCGTCAAAAAAACTGCAGAATGGCCCATAGAATGAAAATGTCAAAGAGAACAGTCTCAGTGACTTCACCTTCCAAACTGCATCAACAAAGACGCTCGGCGGTTCGAGTTGAAGTAAACTGAAGTAAAATAAGACAATGGAGAGCGTAGTGGACACATGCTGCAAAAACACAGCCTCAGAAATGACCCCAGAACACCACCCAATCTCAACAAGAACTATACCTTATGAGGGCAAATCCTCCCTTATGCAATCTACCAAAGTACTGAAGTCATACACTACATATGAATTAATTGTACTCAAGTATCAAAAGAGGAAGTACTCTTTCAACATCATGACCTCATATTTTGATGTGAAGACACGTTCTGCCCATAAAGGTCAGCCCTTTTTATGAAAACCTCTTGGTGACCAGATTCATTAATAATTCATATTAAGTTGCTGCGCAAGAACAATTGGTTGCTTCAGGTGAGAACAAATGGATACCTGCAGGTGTTACAGATAAATACAGTAGAGCAAAAATATTTCTGCTTTGAAGAAGTGTGGAAAAGTCCCTTAAAAGTACCTATAAAATTACCCCCAAGTAAATATTTACTAAATGAAGTGCAAATACTCAATTATAAGTACTGTTACTTTCCAACCCCCTCGGTTGTTGTTCTTTGCTTCTCGGTAATACAAACACATCCATGTGAGTGAGGTAGGAGTGAGGTCCTTGAAGCTCGAGTCTTACGGTGGTGATCGAGGTTGAAGGCATTTTGTTAATTACCCTCATACATTGTACGAAAGGTCATTTTGCTGGTTATTGAACTTTGAAATATAGTTTTTCTTGGAACGGAATGATTCATTTCCCTTATATATTTCTAGGAATGCTGTGGCAGTTGTGCCGGCCACACACCACCCGAGTGGTGTTTTCAGGGCCGTCCTCCAGAGAGAGACCGGCAGAGATGTTGCAAACACAGCAGTATATTTTAGAGAGCGGGCCAGGTGGAACAAGCCGGGAGCAGATGGACACACGTCATGGCAGAGGCTCTTCTGCTCTGTATGTGGGGATGGGGGTTTTACTTGACCCGCTTGATTGCTCTGACAAGCAACAGACGTAAAGTATCGCGTTATCGTTGGTAAGTCATTGTGATATCATTGTGCTGACATTAGATTCTAATTATGTGTCATTGGCTTGTCATTGTGATGTCATTGGTGCGCGTCACTCACTCAGGCAGACGTTGTCATGGAAAAACACCAGGAAGTCGTTGCACTGCTCCCTGTGGTTCCCGCTGGCGGCACAGGAACACCAGGGGGACACGTTCGACGTGGAGTTGTCCAGGTAGTTGGGGGTGATGGTGCTTCCTGGGTGGGGCAGAGGATGGCAGGTTAATTAAAACCAGCTTCTGGTTCAAATGGCGGCTGAACAGCTTCTACTGCTGATGGCTTCCTGGGCTGACATTTCCATGTCCACACAAAGACACTGGGCCGGTTCTGTCCTATAAACTGTTGCTGTCAAGGACGACCCTGAATTATTCTCTTTTATCTGTTTTGTTTTTGTGGGGGGGGGGGGGCTTGTTGTAATTATTCATATTCAGTTGTATTTTGTACACAGACTTACAAAGTGCTCTGTTCAGACCCTGTTCATCTCTTCACTCTTTCATTTTCCGCTTTCATTCCCTCCCTTTGCCACACCTTTCTGCCAAATCACCAACTGAGTGAACTCTCAGCCTTTTAACGTCATCAACAATCTTAATTGGTCTCCAAGTCTAAATTTCTCCATCGGTGTCATGGCTCCATCAGGCTCAATATCCATTCCCTATATGTTTCCTGGGAGATGCGGCCACGTTGAACTGATAGTAGCTATAGTTTGTAGCTGCCACTTGGTTCGATAGCTAACGGTGCTGTTATTGGTGGCGGGTCCGCCTTTCCTGGCAAGGATGCAAGTGCAAGTGGTGAAAGACTCGTTCACCGGTGCTCGTTGTGGTCAGTTTTCCTTCAGTACGGATGAACGTCCCCAAAAAAGAACAGAAAATATCCCCAACATCTCAAGCGAGCAATCATTTCAAAGAAGGAAAACACTGGAGAAAAGAAGGACTTAGTAGTATCATCCCCCAACACAGACCATCTGACGGATTCTACTTTAAGACTTGAGAGGAAATTGATCATTGAAATATCTTCTCATCTTTCAGTGTAATACACGACGGTGCCTCCTGATGGAGACCGGTGTTTACCTGCAGCGACCCTGATTATTTCATCTGACTCTTTGGTGGCTGCTGTCCTCAACTGATTTTGGGACTCGTGTCGCCGGCGGAGCAGGCGGCTCGTGGTGCTTGGATACGTCCGGGACGGGCACCGCGCACCTCTCTCTGAAGTCTCTGGTCTCCATGTTGTGCCCGGTGAGGCTCTGGTGCGATGCTGCTGAGAGTCATTCCCGGCACAGCCGTTGTGCCGTTTAGTTTTGAGCGAAGTGGGAGATAAAACTTCTGCACTCTGAGGCGGCCGAGCTTAAACTAAATACATCAACAAAAAAAACAAAAACTAATCCACCATCACAACAACAAGAAAAGTTCTGATTCACTTGTATTGATTTTCTGGGGCCTCCAGACGCTACTTGAGCCAATCAGGGCTTTACAGCTCGCTCTCTCTCTCTCTCTCTCTCTCTCGCTCTCTCTCATCTGTTCTTCTGTCCATTTTTATCCGCCCCCTCCCCAGCTTAACCACCTCTCCTGTTCTTCTTCTGCTGATCCGTTTGCCGTGGTATTGTTGTGTCACAATGACACGTTGTAAACACAGCAGGGAATGCGGAATCTCTGGCTGTTATTCATTTGAACTTCAGACGTGGCGGCCGCCCCTCGAGCTGGCCAAGCCAGGGATAATTCCCGCCCGACGCCGTCGATAATGTGCGGTTGCGATGCGTGACGCCGGCGGAGCGGCCAGTCACACCGAAGCCGCGTTAACGGGTGCTGCCATCGATCACGGGACGTGATTCGTTGTTTTGCCCCCGATTCCCATCCCCATCCCAAGCTCGCACCACCAGACGGTTGGGCGGTGCTCTGGCAGGGAGGAGGTCCTTCTTACCTATCAGGCCGGTGTAGGCCAGGAGGCAAGCCCCGTGGTCCCGTTTGCAGCCGCTGGCGCTCTGCTCCGAGGCCTGGCAGTCGTACTGGAACTGTGCCCAGCGGGACCTGCGGGAAAGTCACAGCGTGCGCTCTGTCATTCGCCGCCGACACTGAACACAACAAACCCCCAAACCCTCCCGGGGAAGCCTCTTCGGGTTCAGTAAAGACTCAAATGGAGACAAAAGTAGAAACGCAATTCCTTGTGTTTTCATGGACTCGAGCCTGACACAGACTGTGGCCTTTTAGACATCTACAGCTAAAACCACACCCACTACAGTACATACTGTACATACTGTACATACTGTACATACACATGGATACATATAAACAAAGATACTTGGATTCATATATCAGAGTTTGTGATCGGGTGTTTAATCAGTGGCCAATGTCTTTATGTTTAAGGTTTATCACAGTTTGTCAGACAATGATAAAAACAGCCAAAAACAAACCTGTGAAACTGTGCCAGTTATGATGAACATCATTATGATGAACGTCTCATGCGCACCATACCGCGTTTCCCATTAATATTTAGCATTTAAGTTGTAGTTAGCTGTTAGCTGGTTGGTATAGTTGTAGTTCTAGTCTCTAGAACCATGAAGTATTGTTGTCCAGCAGGTTTCACTTCAACTGTGCTCTGACATGTTCCTGTCTTTCCAATGTCGGTATTTCTGTCTGGTATATCTTAAATATATATTCTCCCCTCTCTCTCTCTCTTTCTCTCTCTCTCTCTCTCTCTCTCCCTCTCTCCCCTCCTCTGCTGGATGGCTGCCAGGCTGTAGGAAGTCAATGAGGGGAGTAACAGAACCTGTGATATCATCGAGTGTTAACTCTCTGGCAAGTTGAGCCCCAAGCAGATAAGACCAGGGTGGATCCGTTACATAAATACCTCCACCCTCCTCCTCCATCTCCCTTCCCACCTCTACACCACCCTCCTGCTAGTCATACAGATGGATACAGTAGAGCCTCCAGCCCTCCTCCCATCACGTTGTCTCTCCATCAGGATGGAGCCCAGCCTCCCTTTCTCCCCTCCTTTGTCACGCCATCGTCCTTTACCCGTAGCGGACGCTAATAGCAGCCGGCGGGTGGAGCGGCGAAGGCGTGCTCCATCCCGAGGCGGGCGGGAGTGAATAACGGCTGATCGATCGCTGTGACGGATGAAGCCTTTCGTCTTCCTGACATTTGAAGAGGAACCAGATTAAATGCTGGCGACCGTCAGCCGTCAGATGGAGGCCGACGCGGCGGCCCTGGCGGCGCCGCACCCCGTCGCCTGGCGGGGGGAGCGGGCGTCGCCGGCCTCGTGAGCCACGGCGCCGTCTTTTCCATTCAATTTAGTTTTGAATGAATCTTTATTTTAAATCAGCCTCAGATGCACAGGGGGCTTAATGGGGGGAAAAATAGCTTGTCTCGATAACAACTAGCGTCTAGCGAGTGCAGCGTGAGTTGACTTTCACCCAATTATGAAGCAACGGTGGAGGAGGTTTTGGCTGAAAAACTGACAAATATTTTGAGGGCTGTTTGGCAGGAAATCCAGAATAATCTCCCAGGCGGTAACCACCATTAATAACGACCATTTCACACATGGCCGTTTGTTCCGCTACTTCCAAGAGAGATGCGCATAGTTTAAGAGCACAATCACAATAATTAGGCCCTAATGAACATGCCCACCTAGCCGAGCAAAAACAGCGCTTGCTCTCATCCCGAGGGGCGTTTCCTTGGGTGCGGTCAGGGCTGTGGGAACACAGCGGTGCATTGTCTAGTCAGCAGCCATGATCCTTCAGTCTACGCTGCCTCTACTTTGCTCTACTTCAACTTTGCTCTAACTCTACTTTGCTCTACCTCTAGTCTACGCTACCTCTACTTTGCTCTACCTCTACTTTGCGCTACCTCTACTTTGCTCTAACTCTACTTTGCTCAACCTCTAGTCTATGCTACCTCTACTTTGCTCCACCTCTACTTTGCTCTACCTCTAGTCTATGCTACCTCTACTTTGCTCTACGTCTAGTCTACGCTACCTCTACTTCGCTCTACCTCTACTTTGCTCTACCTCTAGTCTACGCTACCTCTACTTTGCTCTTACTCTACTTTGCTCTACCTCTACTTTGCGCTACCTCTAGTCTACGCTACCTCTACTTTGCTCTAACCCTACTCTGTGGACGGGCGCGTCCACGTACGCTGCCCACTGCTCCTGGCTGTGCCCCCGGAGGAAGGACAAGCCAGGATGGTTAAACGCAGAGGAACCATTTCACCGGCCACCATCAAGCATGTGTGTGTGTGTGCAATCATGTGTTGTAGTGTGGTGTGTTGCGTGACAAATAAAGACTGTTTCTTACTTTGCTCTACCTCTACTTTGTGCTACTTCTACTTTGCTCTACCTCTAGTCTACGCTACCTCTACTTTTCTCTACCTCTACTTTGCTCTACTTCTACTTTGCTCTACCTCTACTTTGCTCTACTTCTACTTTGCTCTACCTTTACCTTGCTCTACCTCTAGTCTACGCTACCTCTACTTTGCTATACCTTTACTTTGCTCTACCTCTAGTCCACGCTACCTCTACTTTGCTCTGACTCTACTTTGCTCTACCTCTAATTTGCTCTACCTCTAGTCTACGCTACCTATACTTTTCTCTACCTCTACTTTGCTCTACCTCTAGTTTACGCTACATCTACTTTGCTCTAACTCTACTTTGCTCTACCTCTACTTTGCTCTACCCCTAGTCTACGCTACCTCTACTTTGCTCTAACTTTACTTTGCTCTACCTCTACTTTGTGCTACTTCCACTTTGCTCTCCCTCTACTTTGCTCTACCTCTAGTCTACGCTACCTCTACTTTTCTCTACCTCTACTTTTCTCTACTGCTACTTTGCTCTACCTCTACTTTGCTCTACCTCTAGTCTACGCTACCTCTACTTTGCTCTACCTCTACTTTGCTCTACTTCTACTTTGTTCTCCATCTACTTTGCTCTACCTCTAGTCTACGCTACCTCTACTTTTCTTTCCTTCTACTTTGCTCTACTTCAACTTTACTCTAGCTCTACTTTGCTCTACCTCTAGTCTACTCTACCGCTACTTTGCTCTCACTCTACTTTGCTCTAACTCTACTTTGCTCTACCTCTAGTCTACGCTACCTCTACTTTGCTCTAACTCTACCTTGCTCTACCTCTACTTTGCTCTACTTCTACTTTGCTCTACCTCTACTTTGCTCTACCTCTAGTCTATGCTACCTCTACTTTGCTCTACTTCTACTTTGCTTTACCCAGCTCTACTGCTACTCTCAATAATGCCACTTTAGCTCTACCTGTCTCATCCTTTACTCACCGCTACCTCTCACCTACTCCACCTCTACTTTGCCCTACCTCTACTCTACCTAATGCTGCTCTACCTATAGCTCCACCTGTACTTTACTCTACCCCTTCTTGTAGTTACTTTACCTCTGCTCCATTTCAGCTCTAGTCCAATCAATCTCTACTCTACTCTGCCTCTACTTCCCCCTACCATCTCACTCTATTCTACTCTATACCTCTACTTTATCTCCCTCTACATCTCTCTACTCTACCTCTACTCTTTAGGGAATAGATGAGGGAATCTGTGATTTAGAAATTCATACATATCATTACATTTTTTCATTTGTCAATATAAACCCTAAACAAGGTATTGCATTTCATCCATTATCTGTTTGTTTTCATAGGCGTTGGTATCTCTCTATAATTTGAAGAATCTCTCTGTATGTTTGTCCTTTGATTATCTCAACAACCGTTGAAATCTGATCTACTTGGCACTTGCTGTGTGTGTTGCTGGGGACCCAAGGATGTGCAGTGTCGAAATTGGTGCAATTTGGACATGCGACACGCGTGACATTAATAAACTTTCAATAAACAAGGGGACAGCGAGCCGCTCTGTGCATCAAGGGCACTTAGTAACATTAGCCAAGTCCACTATGAAGGGCGTTTTGTGACATCATCATCCAATATGTGAAGCACAAGGTGCACAAGAGGAAGCACTGGAGATGCGCGTGGCGGGTGCGTGATGCAACGTAACACCTGCACCCGAGAGGAGGACACCTCTGTGTGCCGAGCGCCTGGCAGTCCACGTAAACACGTTTAAATCATGGACTCCACTGCTCCTCCTATTTCCTCTGTCTGTCTGTCTGGATGTCCTTCGATTATCTTAACAACCATTCATTCGATCTACCTCACACTTGGTGGGTGTATTGAAAGGGCATATACTAACCTGAATCCTCAGGTTCTCACCTGCACACATAGTCTGCCCTGCAGACCCGCAGCTGAGCGAGGCAGTTGGGTTTGTCTTTGTCCTCGTAAGAACAGGAAGGTACTATGGTCTGCCGGCGGCGTTCTGAGCACGCCGTGTCCGTGCACGGGCAGAACAGCAGCTCGTGAGTGAAGTCCGGAGGAACGCGGTCAAAGAACTTTCTCAGGGCCTTGTTGCATTTTGGTCGGTTGCAAGGGCCCGAGCGGGCGGAGGGCTGGATGCAGGCCGACACGTACTCGGTGCGGAGCTTCTGACACGTGTCATCGATGTTGCACGCCTTGGCGGCGTCCAGGCAGCGGTTCACCGTCGTCACCTCGGATTCTGGGAAGGAGGAGGAAATGTGTCAGGAGGGAAAAAAAATAAACAAAAAAACATTGGGGAGGAAGAATCTGTTTCATCCCGCTCTGTGGTTTGAGAAAATCAAATCCCAGGCAATGTTTACCAATGATTCAAAAACCTAATTGGAGCGGCTATTGACTTGCCTCTCGCCCCCCAGACTTGGATGCAGTGATGCGCTTTCAGACATAAAAGCAAAAAAGCTTCTCCTTCTTGAAGTACAAACCAAACCAAAATGATGACTATGTGTAATAACCCCCCTTGTAATGAATAGAACATGAATGGTGCTTAAATGTTGAATGAGACGGGCACTGGATGTGTTTCAGCGCCCGGCTGCTAGCTGAATATTCCATTCATATTTCAGTGAAGTGAGGCACCTCCAGCTCCCCGTCCTCACAACATCACTATAATTACTCCTCTTCCTATGAAGATCCTTCCCTCACTAATTTACTCACTTCCCTCCTCCATCCATCCCTCCACCCCTCTGTCCCTGTCTGTCCTACTTCATCTGTGCCTGGGAGCTGTCCTCCATTAGAGCCCCATCTGCCTCCAGACTCGCCCCCTTTCCTGCTTCCCATTTCAATCAATCAGTCTGTCTCTCTGTCTGTCTGTCTGTCTGTCCGTCCATTTAGCCATCTCCAGGGACACTCAGCACTACCCCCTGAACCACAGAACATTTTCCCCTCAAAGAAGCAGAATGACAACATGGCCAAAATGGAACTGAATAGTTTGATAAAAAGTGAAATAATTGAGTAACCTGCTAATCGCATAAATGCCTCAATATTCCATGACATGACATTCCATGTTCAGTGTTCGGCAGCAAATGTGCTGATTCTCACACATCCATCACCTTACATTGAATTACAAAGATAACAATCCCAACACTGTATCCTGCTTTTCATTGTCATTTCTCTGGATGATAAATGAATTCCTTATATTTTTATGGCCACTTGCGCTTGTTAATCTAGTGTGTCTATAATGTGTGAACCTTGATTCTGTAACGTCTGACTGACTCATATCTGCCTCTTGAGAGATGAGATTTTAATCTTAATCAGACAATCTTATTAAAACCGCGATCCATAAAATGGTCCGTGTTGGGTGGATTACGCTAAGTCCCAGAATTGTCTTCAAAACTGGGGTTTCCTTTGTCTTCGGTCCGAGGCTTTACTTTCTTTTCTCCAGAGTTTTCCTTCTTCTGATCGATTTGGGTTTTTTCTTCTTCGTCATTCGAGGTGACGGGGATGTTTTTTCTCTTCTTTTTTTGTGAATGTTCGACCTCCATAGCTCCACAGCTAGCTGCACTCTTTCACTTCATTCACCCCCTCCGTCTTTCACTTCTCATGGCAGCGGCCACCAGCACTGGGAGCAGCATGTCGAGGAAGCACATGAAGAACACAAATACAATTAACTTTTGGGAGTTCTTTACGAAGTTCCAACTAAAGAAAAAGTAAAAAAAAAGGGATTTCTTAAAAAGAATCTAAGGGATTACTACTTTAAATAATGCTTTCATATTGGGGATGATAAATTGCAGTGAAATGTATCAATGTGGTTGCAGAACATGGATAAATATGCTTTCGGTTGCTGTGAAAGTGTCTTTACTCCAGCAGCCTCAGCACTTCCAGACGCAGCGTTAATGAACCGTCTGCGCAGACAGACAGTCTCTGTCCTGGACCAACCCCTTTCTATAGCTTGTTTATTTTACAATCCATCATTTGTTGTTTTTTTTCTCCTCCTTAGTTTTCCCCCTAATGACCTCCCAATCGATGCGGTTCCATGATGGCGTTCTCCTCCTCTGGCAGAAAGACTCATTAGTTTGTAAACTGACGAGTTGTGCAGTTTCGTGGTGAGTGCGACTCAGTTTGGACGGCGTATAAAACATGGACGGCCTTGAAAGGAGGATAACAAGCCGGCGCAGGGCAAAGCCTATGAGCAGAGTGGGAGCATGAGCAAGGGCCCCCAGGGGGGCTGCCAGCGAAGGACAGGGAGCCAGGTGCGGCTTTCAGACGCCGAGGGAAGATATCAACTCACACAGGTTTCTACTCTTCAGAGTCTCGCTCAGAAAGATTACGGAGGGTGCTTTTTACCTTCGGTCGGTCGGTGAATATTTCCAGAGATTCTACCTTTCACTGCTACAATGTGCAGTGAAACGCTCATGGTTTACTTCTAGTCACTATGGATAATAAAAGTAAAAAGCAAAAGAAAAGAGATGATACGGTCTGAAAACAAACGATCTACAGATAATTGGGCTACTATGCATGGTTATAGTATATACTGTGCATAACATGCAATTAAATAAACAGTATATATGCTGTATATATGTCCTATACAGTTGTACAATGGGCCTGCCATGTACACGTTTGCGATGTAAAAACGCAACGAAAGATGTTTTTTGTAATACCACGAAATATGAGCAGTTCTCGGAAATATAAAGGAAAATGTTGCTCAGCACTTGTGGCGGAACAGAGAGAGTTCTGCAATACAAGCAACAGGTCTGGGCTGAGCGGCCCTCACCGGGATCTCTGTAAACCTGTCACGTCTGTGATGAAGACTGAAGCTCTCTCCTCAACCTCCGAGTGCGGCTGAACACTGTTCAAGCCTGTGACGGAGGCACCACCTGCCCCACATCAGTCCTCATGGTGGTAACCACTGCACTGCCTGACCCTGACCCCTGACCCCACAAGTTACTTTCTTCTCTCATTTTTGTCCCTATGCGCTGCTAACATCCATAATTCCCAAACACAAACCAAATAATCACACGACACACATACCATACCATACACCATACTTGCATCTTTATTTGCATTATGACACTAGAGGTTTCTTAATTAAGTGCACGCCTGTAATTTTACATTGTATTGTCTTAATTGCAATTTTAACAATTTAACAATTGTAACTCATTTCATAAGTTTGGGCTTGTGTCTTTCATTATGTTCTTTATTTAACATGTTTACTTGTTGCCCCAGAGCCGTCTAACTGGCTCCTAACCCTCCTCCTAACACCTTCTCATTTTTAGGATAAAGTCATAACACGCAACAAGTGCATCCTTCATTGGAAACTTTGACAATCGTAACTTGTTTTAAACGTAATGCTGATGTAAAGAGGAGCGACAGCATGAGACTGATGCTGTGTTCCATGGGAACTCGAAAATTTGTAATTGGTGCTGACAATGGACCCTGTGTATTGCTGCCTGCAGCTATATTTATTTAAAGTTTTGTTCTGTTTAGTTGACCTGAGTTCTGTGGGGCCCAAGAACAGCTCATTATTATTATTGTTGTAACTGTCGTTATTTTGTCTGGTTTTGTTTCCATGTGTTTATATTTATGGGAAAATAAACCCTTAATTTGAGCACTCTCCCTAAGTCCCTTGTACCTGACTGTTTGGCCCCCTCCAGGGGGGGAGGGGTCCTGCACTGAACGGACGTCCCTCACCCCCAGAGCCAGGGGCGAGGGACGTTTCCTCCTCGACTCCAGACCGGACCGGACTTCCTGTTTTGAGAGCGTAGACTCTCAGCAGCCGTCCTGGGACCAGTGGACTGGCACTGATCTACAACATTTGCGAACGGTCACTACAACATGGTCAATTTGTGCGGCCAAATAAAATATGACTTATTGGTCCTTTAAGTTCTGTGAGAATCCCCTACTGCGTTCTCCACGTTCTATGTCCCGCCGCTGAGAGGTCCTTGCTCCGTTTTGAAGGAGAGACGCTCTTCAGGCGGGGAAACCGTCATTAATCACGCCGCTGTTGTTTTGGCAGTTGACTTGTCAGGATGCGCGGCGTGGACTTCACCTCTGACCTCCCACTCTGTCACTGTCCTCCAAATATATGACGACGCTTCACCGCCGCAGTAACTCAGTGAGAAAGTCCAAACGAGCGGCTGTCACTGGAGTGAGAAGCTTTGTGTTCGCAGTCACTGAACGCACGTCCTGTCGTGTTAAAGGAAGCGGGCGACATGTTTCCAGGGGCGTTGCTGAAGATGCTCTACTTCAGAGACAATGAAGATTGATCAGTGTTTTCCTTCGCCGGGAGGCGGACCAGAAGGATTCTACAAACAAGCCTCTGACGCTGTGGAGACATTAAGCCACAGCGTGTGTGAGAGCCATGTTTGGTTTCAGGAGAGTCGCCACAGAGCTCCTTGACCACACATGTTATTCCTGTAGAAAAATGTCTTCTACTTCCCAGCGGGAGGTAAGCAGGGAGCGAGCAGAGCCAGGTCAGCACTGCGACGCCGCTTGCTTCCACCGACGACGACTCTTTCAGGGTTGTGGGGGGTTTTCTCGACGATATGAATTATAAATGCTGCCGCAGCACGATGTCGAGGTTCATCAGGAGTTTGGAAGTTCTCCGGCTTAGGTTCAAGCTAAGTCCTCTACGGACGGTGACAGGATTATAATGTGGCCTTTCAGATGCCAATAGCGATGCGAGACTCGAACGATTGGTTCATAGTGAACAAATCTTTAAAATGACTCAGGATTCATGTGTCCTTTGGGCACAAGGGTCGGGTCAGGCTTAGCCACAAGCATTCACTGAACCTCAAAGCACTCTTCCTTAATGAAAAGAGCCGCGTGACACACGAGCAATGACTCTTGAATTGATTTACAAACTGAAAATAATGAATGAGGACTAAATTAATGTTGAAGAAGCCTTGTGACTGTAGTCATTCAAATTGAATGTGACTGATATACATTTTGCTTTCCACCAAAACGAATAGTTTTGACAGAATCAGGCTAAAATATTTCCTGGGATCCACAGTTTGGATCTTCTCGCCTGAATAACCCATCTTGACAGAACTGAAGGATACTTGTGAGAAGTCCGTGCAGTCGGAGCCAGAAGCAGCCACCAGACTCTTCTGCCTCTCGTTCATCATTCAGGAAGTTGTCCCTCCTTCACCAGGCATTAAAAACCAAATGAACCAAGAGTCTGGAAATGTAACAAGTCTTTTTACTGAGTGACTCGTCGAGTCACTCAGTCACAGGCATTCACTGAACCTCAAATCACAATTTGCAAACAAAAAGAGCCGCGCAAACCTTTCATCACTAGGTCGAAATAAACCACGTTTGCCCTCTTCCTGCAGCAGTTGCAGTGTAAAGTGTAAATATGAGGGAGGGGCCAAACATCTTGAACTCAATCATGCGCTGGAGTACAGATCACTGGGAGGAGCCAAGGTGTGGTAAGGTTTCTTTTTTCACGTGAGACAGATTTAACCTTCTTTCTTGATCTTTCCAGGTCTATTTGATCCATTCGGAGAAAGTTAAATAGGAAAACCAAATGATATGAGAGCGTCCAGACCTGTGGGAGGTGAGGGCGGTGCAAAGCCTAAATCCCATGCGCTGTATCGCCCACGCCCACACAGCCAGGTCAGCAAAACCTGTCTGAGCAAATGGCAGCTCATTTGAATGATAAAAGTACGGTGGCCCCACAAAGAACAAAACACAACAATAGATCAAAAAGTACAACAACAGATCAAAAAAACACAATGTCAAAAAACCAAACACAACGATTTGCCTTGGAAGAGTCACCTTCACAAGCCTGCTGCAGCGCCACTGAACACAGGCTTTCATTCCAAACAACGGATGCTGTATCAACGCTGAAAGTACTTTGTCACTGTACTCTGTACTTGAATACATTTTTCAAGTATCTGTACTTGCTAAAGTACGTCCAGTTTCGGAGACTTTTGAATTTTACTCCACTACATTTCAACAAATACATATGTACTTTTTACTACATTTCTTACTAAGTCAAATTACTTTAGTTAATAAACAAAATCATATCACACACACACACACACACACACACACACACACACACATACACACACACACAGTATATCATGACGCAAGAGGAACCAATCCACGCAGCACATCAGATTGCCTCGTGTGTCAGGTACTACGCTGCCATGAATGAGTTGAAAACGGCGCTGTGGACGTGACAACATAGACGTCTGTTTTTTTACTGTGACAAACATGATGCGCTGCTGGAGGTGTGACTGAGGTTGTGACGTGGTGCCGCCCATTAGCGGCAGCCTGCACAGGCGCTCCTCGTTGATTATGCACTTTTTAGTATTTTTATCCGTTTTATATCACTATGTGTGCCAAAAACTCATCTGCAGTGATCTCCTATGGCCGCGATGCACTCGTGGATATAAAAATTTCCCTGGAAGATCAACTTTGGGGCTTTTTATCTGCGGATCCAGGGTGGCCCCCGGAGATTTTACGCACCAACGCTCTCAACAGCAACATCAAAAATAGAGCCGTTGTTCCACGGCACCGCTGTTAACGAGGCGTCATTCTGGTCAGAATGAGGACGCAACGTTACCGTCCACCTCTAGCAAGCATCATTCTTGCTCATTTCCAGTCTCTGGAGAACAAGATGGATGACCTTGGAGCGAGGATGGCATTCAACGGGTTACAAGAAACTGTTGCGTCCTCTGCCTGACAGAGACATGGCTGAACCCGCTGGTGCCGGATGAAGCCGCTCGTCCAGCCGAGTCCTTCTCTGTGTTCCGCCCCGACAGGTCGGAGGAGTCTGGGAAATCCAAGGGTGGAGGCGTCTGCCTCATGAACAGCACCAAGACTCTCTCCCGCTCCTGGTCGCCAAACCTGGAACAGCTGACCGTCCATTCTACCTCCCCCGGGAATTCAGCACGGTCATCCTCATTGCCGTTTGTATTCCAACGCAAGCGGAAACCGACACAGCACCATCGGACTTGCATTGCAAGTGGAACGGTAGTGACGAGGGACGTAAAGCGGTGGTCAGACTAATCAGAGGCCGTGATTCAGGAAGCGACAGATGTAGCAACAGGACACCAGATGCTTGTTGCAGGGGCTGCGGACTATTACGAACTAAAACAGCAGCTCCTCCCCAGCCACGAGTGTGGACGCCTCCCTAGCCAACGCAATGAAATCCTTTGTTGCGTGATTTGAGTCTGGCAACAGAAACCACAAATTATAGTTCAGCTTTCAATACCATAGTCCCCACCAGACTGGCTGTCAAGCTGCTGGAGCTTGGACTGAATGCTCCGCCGTGTGGCTGGATCCTGGACTTCCTCTTAGCCCGGCCCCAGGTGGTTAGGGTGGGGAAGCACATGTCCAGCTCCCTCACCCTAAACACAGGATCCCCCCAGGGCTGCATCCTCAGCCCCCTACTGTACTCCCTGTACACACATGACTGTGTGGCCAGGTCCAGCTCCAACACCATCATCAAGTTTGCTGACGACACCGTTGTCGTGGGCCTGATCACCGACGACGATGAGAAGGCCTACCGCGAGGAGGTGGCTGACCTGTCACTCTGGTGCCAGGACAACAGCTTCCTCCTGGACGTCAGCAACACTAAGGATCTGATTGTGGACTTTACAATCGAGAAGCACGCGCCCTTGGTGATTAATGGGACTTCTGTCGACAGGGTGAGCAGCTTCAAGTACCTGGGAGTCCACATCACAAAGGATTTAACATGGACTTTACAAACAGACACTCTGGTGAGGAAGGCGAGGCAGCGTCCTTACCACCTCAGGCAGCTGAGGAAATTCCGGGTCTCGGTGAGGATCCTCAAGTCCTTCTACTGTGGAGCAGTGGAGAGCATCCTGACAGGCACCATCACTGCCTGCTTTGGGAACTGTACTGCCCAGGACAGGTGGGCCCTGCAGAGGGTGGTGCGTTCAGCCCAACGTACCACTGGAACTACCCTCCCCTCCCTGCAGGACTTATACACCAGGAGGTGTAGTAGCAGAGCTGCAGGATCATGAAGGTTCCTCATCACCCCAACAACGGACTGTTCCAGTTGCTGAGGTCGAGCCAGAGCCTTCACAGTCACACAGCCAGAACAGAGACTGAGACAGAGTTTCTACATCAAGAAATAAGAACTGTCAACGCTGAACTCACCAGGGGTCCTCACTGAGACACTCACATAGGCCCCACTGCCTTACTGTACTGTATGTAGCATACTGTACTGCATACTGTATCACTGTTCTGGGTTACTGCATACTGTACTGCATACTGTACTGCATACTGTATCACTGTTCTGGGTTACTGCATACTGCGCTGTATTGCTGTTCTGTTCTGTGTTACTGTATTGCTGTGTCGTACTGTTGTCTACTATAATGTAAATATTTTTACTGCACATATCTGTATATACAAATAGTCTATCCCATATACATTACTCTATTCCCTTCTATTTTGTACCCCAGCTTTGTATTATCTTTTTGAGTCTTATTTAATTTTTATTTAATTGTATTTATTTTATTCTATTCACTAACCGCATGATGTTTTAGGAATCAGTTAGTTGCTAGGTAGGAATTAGGTTAGATATTTAGGTTCAGTTTAGTTGCTATTGTGCATGATTTACGGGTGCGCTGTCAAGACCTTTCACTGCATGTATGTATGAAAGTATGTACATGTATGTGATGAATAAACCTCTGGAATCTTGAATCTAGTGTAATTGTGTGTCAGGGTATTGGACATGGCAACATAGACATTTTTTTTGTTTTTACTGTGACAAAAATGATGCGGAACGGGAGGTGGAGGTAGTTCTGTCAGACAAGCCGACAGCACCACGCGCTGCCACGCCCTCGTAAGCAGCGGCTCCCTCCTGCTGCGCTCCAGCTCATCACTCCTATGCCTCACTCTGTTTGCTTTACACCTCGTCTGGAATGACGAGCGGCAGAGCCCAAACCCACACAAATCAAAAACAAATAAAGGTCATTAGAAAGTAAATCCAAGAGTTGTCTGTCAGAGATGGACTTCAACATGAAGTACGTAGTAAGTAGCTTAAGTGAAGTAAAAGCTCTGAGTTCCTCTTCCTCCACATGTCCATGATGAGAAACACAGTGATGCAGATAGCTGCACTCACTTGAACAGAATTCACAAAATGTTGGCGTCTTTGAAACACACTCTGCTCCCTCGTAGTGAACACAGCTCTTCTGGTCGGAAGACTTCAAGCCGCTTGGATCGTCACCTCTGTCCATCGGTCTGTCCGCGTCGCCGTGGGCAACGGAACAAACTCATCGTCCGGTTCATTATGAAAGCAGCCAAAGTTGCTTGACCGTGTCACCTGGTGTTTGCATCCACACCGACGCAGCGTCTCACTCTCACTTTCAAAAGCAGAACAATGTCAAAAACCAGTCAAGCAAATGTGGTTTTCAGCAAACAACCTGCACACGTCCGTCTTCTCCTTCTTCTTCTCCTTCTTCTTCTTCTCTTTTTTCTGTCTTTTCTCCCCCTTCACTCTGTCTTCCTCACCCTCCCTGCTGCTCCCTCCTTTCCTCTCTCTCTCTTTCCTTCTCTATTTGATTCCTGTCTCTCTCGCTTACTCCTGTTGTCTGTTCTCTGTCTCTCTCTTTCTGTCTCTCTTTTCTGCCTCATCACTCCATCTTCATCACCCTCCCTTCTTCTCCCTCCTTTCTGCTCTCTCTCTTTTCTCTCTCTCTCTTTTTTCATGGTCTCTCTCTCTTACTCCCTCACTCTGTTCTCTCTCTTCTGCTCGTCACTCCATCTTCATCTCCCTCCCCACTCCTCCTTCCTCTCCCTTTTACCTCTGTCTTTTTTCTTCCCTGTCTCTCTCTTTCTCTCTCCTTCTGTCCTCTCCATTCAACTCCCTCTCTATCTGTCTGTCTGTCTGTCTGTCTGAACAGTTGGTTACTCGGTGCCTTAGACCCAGCCCTCGGGCGAGGAGCCAGAAGAAAGAGGCAAAGTAAGAGTTGGAGCTCATCAAACACCGCCTAAATCCTCTGAAAACTCCACCCTAACCCTGTCCACCCACCTGCCCCACCCAACCTCCAGCAGCTTCCTTTCTGACCGGAACCCTCGTGATCTGCGCAGGGGCCCAAAGTTTACTCAGTCCTTTGTGAGAGGAGTAATTTGAAAGTTGCTTGTAGTAGTTTAAGACCAGAGTCTGTATTTTAATTAAAGTGGTAAATCCGTACGATTATTTCGTTTTAAAAATACATGTTTTATTTGTATTTTGAGCTGGTGCCCAATAAGAAACAGACGTTGAAGGCGTTGTTCAGGTGCTACTCCACACACTGTTCCCATTGTTGGTGGCGGGGTCCACCACACCCACGTGAAGTGAAAGGCAGGTAGACAGACAGACAGATCGACAG
The DNA here is from genome assembly GCF_960531495.2 of Zeus faber. NCBI lineage: Eukaryota > Metazoa > Chordata > Actinopteri > Zeiformes > Zeidae > Zeus > Zeus faber. Next base: position 804,523 of record NC_137198.1, on the reverse strand, counting down.
ACAGACAGATAGATAGATAGATAGATAGATAGATAGATAGATAGACAGACAGGCAGGCAGGCAGATAGATAGATAGATAGATAGATAGATAGATAGATAGATAGATAGATAGATATCTTATTGATAGAAAGATAGATAAGAAATAGATCGATAGATAATAGATAGATAGATAGATAGATAGATAGATAGATAGATAGATAGATAGATAGATAGATAGATAGATAGATAGATAGATAGATAGATGGATAAAGATAAATAGATAGATAGATAGATAGATAGATAGATAGATAGATATCTTATTGATAGAAAGATAGATAAGAAATAGATCGATAGATAATAGATAGATAGATAGATAGATAGATAGATAGATAGATAGATAGATAGATAGATAATTGATGGATAGATAGATAAATAGATAGATAGA
>NC_137198.1:791599-799099 GCF_960531495.2 Zeus faber | reverse complement strand
TCCACCAGACTGAGTCCTGCCCAGGGAGGAAAACATAAAAACATTATGAAGTATGACTTTCCTTTATTTTTTTTGTCACTCACTGTGAACTTCTATAAGAGGATAAAACTGATTGAAGCTTCCAAAATGCACAGGGATGACATTTCAACAAGGAATTATAAATAAAGGGAATCACAAATATTTTCTGCACATGGAGAGGGGGCGATCCTCTCTCCCTGTGTGGGTGCAGGAGGCAGCCCCGCCCCACTCCCACATATCTCCACATCAGTGATGGAGCGGGAGGGAGACAGAGGAGAGACTATTGCAAGTTGCAAACGGTTTATGTAGCCTAAGTAAATAGAAAATCATTTTTCTTATCTCCTCCAATGTCGTTAACAGCACTGCTAACGTCGGAGCTTATCGATATTACGGTCTTTAATAATTCACCCCCGGGGCCCGATTAATACTGTTCCTCCATGCTACCCATACACATGTTTAATTTAAAATGATATTTATTTATTTAGCATAGTTTGAGTTTGGGCGTTTGGGCTCTACTGGCGAGGTGTACATAAAACATGGACGTGCTTAATGAGCTAGAAATATCACAGCGATGAGCTTGAATCCCCCCATTAAATAGAAGAGTAGAGCCCATCAGGTGGTCGTAGGGGAGGTGGAGCGAGTGCAGCGACACAGCAAGCAAAGCAGCAAGCAAAGCAGCAAGCAAAGCAGCAAGCAAAGCAGCAAGCAAAGCAGCAAGCAAAGCAGGCGGGGAAAGAGGCACTGGCTGCTTAAATAGGCCGGTCCATATAAGGGCGTGGAAGTGTGTGGCGCAGTCGAGTTGTCTGACACAGTTAGCTCCGCGAGCTACGCCTCATTACCGTCGTTGCCCGTTCCCCTGTTCACGTATCCAGTTAAATAGAATTCACCTACGTAAAACAATCTGTAACTGATGCTTAATACATCATGCTGATAATTATCAGTTTAAACAAACAACGTGCACGCTGTCCCCCTATACATCAGCAGTCAATCTCCTTAAACCTGCTCCAAATGGCTCCGTTGGTGCAAGCGGCAACTGAAGTTTACTTCCACAAAATGTCTTCATATATATTTATATTCATCAGCTGAAATACCCGAGGTGAGTAATGGGCATCGCACCATTAGATGCTGCTGGACCGGCTGTGGGAAGTTTGTTTTTACAGTTGGATTAATGGAGTTCACATCGGCGTCGTGTTGTATTGGATAAGATGTCTCTTCACGACGCGGGTGGAATTAGAAGTTGTAAAATAAACACTGTAATGTCTGTGCACTCGCCGTTGCCGAGCAGGGATCATTCGGAGACTATATATCTATCTCTCTGTCTGTCTGTCCGTCTGCCTGCCTGTCTGCCTGCCTGCCTGTCTGTCTATCTATCTATCTATCTATCTATCTATCTATCTATCTATAGATATGTCTATCTATCTTCGTATCTGTCTGTCTGTCTGTCTGTCTGTCTGCCTGCCTACCTACCTGCCTGCCTGCCTGCCTGCCTGCCTGCCTGCCTGTCTGTCTGCCTGTCTGTCTGTCTGTCATTGTGGTCTCAGGGCGGGTGCAGAGCGCTAGGCTGAGCTTTTGGGTCGGGTCTCACTGACTCCTTGGTTCCTGCTGCTGTGGATTTCATGTTTCTGTCTCACCCCGTCTTTCTTGATCACATATAAATCAAGCTGATCAATATGCCTCTCGTATGTGCAACAAGCAGCATGTTACATGTTGGGTTTGGAGGAAAAACACTAAACTTCAAACAGATTGAAAAGAGTGATTGAAAAAAGTGTATGTTCTTCTACTTATACGCACAGTATTTCCATCCGTACACATGTTTTGTCGGGGGGAAAATAGAAACGCCCACTGCGACTGAAGAAAAACTATTTTAGATTAATACGACTGGATGGAACGATTAAAAAGCATTTCCCCCAAAGATGCATCTTATAAATCTTAACGCCGTCAGGAAATTGTATTAAATCAGGCACTTTGATCACACTGCCATACTGTGCAACTCTATAGAAATGAAACTAACAGAGAACACGACGCAAAACATGGAGAAGTTTTGTTCAGATCATTTTAACACAGCGTCTTTGTTATCTGTACCTTCAGCGAGTATTACTACAATTACGATACTATCAATGTCATGATGGATAGACTGGAGCTGTCTATCCATCATGACCTTGGAAAACCTCTGGATAGGTGAACCATTGATAGTTAAACTGGATTCCACCAGGTCCGACTTGCTTGGTTTGACATAAATGGAGTGGGCATGAAGGAGATTTTGACAGATGTTTGACCTTTCATGAAAATAACACTAAGTATGGTTAAAAAACAACCTCATAACACATCTTCTGATTCCTTACAGTATCTTGTACTTCTGGTATCTGGTTGGGTTTAGACACAGGAGCTTCAGGCACTTCAATTCCAGGTTGTTCAGATGGTCGATTTCTGCTTTGATTATTTCTAGTATGTGATCAATGAATAATGTAAATAAAATATAACTATGGGGCAATCGCAATCATTTTCTTTGGCAACACCATTGCCCCATTGTCCAAAAAAATACAGGAATTTTCCTTGAAGTAGTTGGACTGATTGTAGGAACTAGGAATTAAAGTGCAGGGCAGGTTTAATCATCATCACTGCGTCTGAGTCCACTGAGTCTGAGTCCACTGAGTCTGAGTGAGTCCACTGTCTTTCATCCTCCTGAATCCAAGAGCACTTTTCTTACAAAATGGTGGTTTCCTTGGTCACAACGGGACATGACGGCATGTTGATGTTGTTGTGACTGCTGCGTCTGCCACCAAGCAGACCATCCTGTAACTATGTAGATGATAAAGAGAGGTTTTGGCTGTTGTAACTGTTTTTACTCCAGTTGTGTTGGTCATTCTTTCTGGATGAGTAGTGGAACCTGCCGTCACCCGCCGCCATTATACCTCAATGACATCACACGTCACAGTGGAGCCCACAGTGAGGGTTTGAGGCCACAGTGAAATGGATTCCTTCAAACTAAGGATGTATGACACCACATAGGGTACGGTACAAAAATACGAGGTCAAGAGACGTTAAAGAAAATCAACTTGATTTTGTGTTGTTTTTTTTTGACACAGCGAAGCATGTTAGAGGTCCTTCATGGAGAGAAAATGATTTATATGCAAACCACTGGCTCTTCACTGCTCATGAACTAGATTGATCTACTGTATCAGAGGACACTTAAAAGTCAGAGAGAGATGGAGGATCAGTAACAGCAGTGAAAAAGTCGGTTTGCTTTCTTCTCTATGGGGAATATGTTTACTGACCAAACCTCAAAACCTCCACTGCCTCACGCCCTCAAACAGGCCTGTTCAACAGATGGCCTGCGGACCAAATGTGGCCCCCAATCAATTGTAATTACATTCATTTCATAAATACCTTTAGCAGTGAAAAGTATCGACAACTAGCTGTCAAGAACATCAAAATTGTCAGATTCCACAATCATAGGTTTCCATCCAAATTCAAGGGGAATTTTAAACCAATATTAAGTCAATGTGCAGCCATTTTATTTGTTGCCACAGTTACAATTAAAACTCCCATCAGGAAAATGAAACATCAACCTGAAATGTTTCAGTCTGGCTCTTCTGTGTTATGATAAGGCTTATACGACATTATATGGATGTGTTTTATTACTTTTTTATTGCTGTTATTACACTGTTACAGGCGCATACTGTGTGGCAGGGAATCAGCAAACAAAAAGACAATTGAATGATTTATTTAAACTCTTTGTATGGCAATCAATCCTCAAATAAAATACCGTTATCATGACGGCCCTTGACCGTTATGATCATATAAGTTGAAAAAGATAATTTGTAAGAAAGATTATTTCTCGTTCTTTCTGCTCTATTTACAAGTGTATTTACACTTTAACAGAGAAACTTGCTTGCTGAAGTCGCCACGCCCCTCTAGTCTCCACGCCCCCGGCAGAGTGTTGGGGTCTCACCGTGCAGGACGGACTGGTGCAGGCTCCAGTAGATGCTCAGACAGTTCTTCTCTCTCTTCATGCCTCTCTTGCACTGGCAGCCATGCAGTGGCGTGGACAGCAGCGCCGTCATGGCGTTCTCGCACTGGTTCCGGGCCCCGGGGCCGAGCTTGACGCTGCCGTCGCCCGCCACGCACTGCCGCAGGGTACGCAGCCGCGGGCTGCACGAGTCGTCGCCCGAGCAGACGTCTCCGGCGCGCAGGCAGTCCCTGCCGGGCCCGGATCCAGCCGCGTAGGGCATCCCTGGTGAAACAACACATGCACAGGTTAGCTCTTTCTGTTATTTGATTATTTGTTTTTTGTTGAGTTGAATATGCGCTATCTGAGCACAAGGAAACAAAATGTGTTTAATCTACTCCAATCTGTGTTCAACGTGTAGAATTACACTGGTTTGACCACAAGCTGTGATCAAAACAGTACGGTGCGAAGCCATTACCATTACCAGCCGTAACCATTAATCGTTTTTCTGGGGGGCCCATGTTGAGCAGCCTTGCATTGAGCTAACACAGTGAACACGCTATCTGCCTGCTGGACACAGGGAGGTCCAGCCTGTCCAGGCACCGACTGCTGTGGACCATGCGGTCTGAATCTGGGACTCCAAATGAATTTCCCCAAATTCCGAGATATCCCTTTAATTGTGCTGCTGTTCGACAGAACACTCAGAATGATGGAAATCTTCTTTTAAAGATCCAGGAAATGTCTTGTACGTTGTCTCTGTAACTTCCAATCGTTGTACATTTCAACCAGAGAATGCAGCATGGGCACAGCATTCAGTGTTTTTGACCTGAGCACTAAAGGTGCTCACGTCCGTTCTCTGTCGGACGTTTCATTGTCTTCGTCAGCTCTGGAGAAAGGAGGCTACAAGCACCTGGCCTGACACCTGAGGCGACAAGAGGCTTCATGTTTACGCACATGTTTGGAAATTAAGTTTTATTTCCTGGTTTTCCATTAATCGCTCAAATGTCGAGTTCCTTTGTCTTGAGTTTATTTCTTATTTTGTCTTGGTAAAGGCGACAAAATGAGCCCCCTGTGGTGTTCTTTGGTTTTCAGTGCCAGTGAACTTGCAGTTATTTGAGGACCCGCTGCAGCTGAACGTCGTGGTCGCGTCTCGTCTCCTGACGTCTCCATCAGACCACCAACCCGATGAACCATCTGAGGAGCAAAGTGAGCAGGGTGGAGGCGCTGCACCACATTACATCCCATTACATTCTGTGTGTTTCACTGGGTTCTTGTATCCAAAGCCCCATGGCCGCCGTGACACCAACCATTATGAAGAAAGATCATTTTGAGATCAACGCAGACTAAGATCATATGTGATATGTGTTCTTCTCTGTGAGGAGCGCCTATGCCGTTGTTAAAGGTATTCATTAAAGTGGTAATCCGTAGGATTATTATGTCAAAACAAAATCACATATTTGATACTCTATTTAGCTGGCACTTGATGAGAAGCAACCATTCAATGTGTTTCATTGTTGCTTGTGCTCCTCTACGAGCTGCTTCCAGTGATGGCGCCACACAAACCGTTAAAGGTGGCTGTGGTGATTTTGCTCAAGCAGCGTGGCGTGATAAGCGTGATAAGCGTGATAAGCGTGATAAGTGTGAAGATCCACCAAGAAAAAGAGCCAAACATCTCCCCAACTCCTGCAGTGACCAGGAAAAAACAACAACCAATCAATGGGGTTTGGACTTTCCAGCCCAGAGGAAGCGTCATGTCTGCTTCTGTTTCTTTCCTCTTCCCTCCACGTGGACAATGCTTCATCCTTCTCCAAATCCACACAGAAGCATATTGGAACCCAGCAGGACCTGACACCTTGACGAGCGTCCGCTGTTGGTTTCCAGCACTGACTAAATGGGGCCAAATTTCAATCATTTTCTAATGGATTCCATACTTCACTACAGGTCCTCCTCACTTAACAACAGAGTTCTGTTCCTAGCAGCAGGTCCTTAAGTCAACTGGTCGATAAGGCTGCTATATATAGTATACATACTATATATAGTATACATACTATATATAGTATATATACTATATATTCCAAATATAGTATACATACTATATATAGTATATATACTATACATACTATATATAGTATATATACTACACATAGTTTACATACTATATGTACTTTATATACTATATATTGTATACATACTATATGTACTTTATATACTATATATAGTTTATATACCATATGTTGTATATAAACTATATATAGTATATATACTATATATAGTATATATACTATATATAGTATGTATACTATATGTAGTATATATACTAGGAGAAAGATGAAGAGGAGGAGGAGGAAGACAAGGAGGAAGATGAAGAGGAGGAGGAGGAAGATGATGAGGAAGATGAAGAGGAGGAGGAGGAGGAAGAGGAGGAAGATGAAGAGGTGGAGGAAGAGAAGGAAGATGAATAGAAGAAGGAGGAAGAGAAGGAAGAGGAAGAGGAGGAGGAAGAGGAGAAGGACGATGAAGAGGAGGAGGAGCAAGAGGAGGAGGAGGAAGATGAAGAGGAGGAGGAAGAGGAGAAGGAACATGAAGAGGAGGAGGAGCAAGAGGAGGAGGAGGAAGAGGAGGAGGAAGAAGAGAAGGAAGAGGAGGAGGAGGAGGAAGATGAGGAGGAAGAAGAGCAGGAAGATGATGAGGAGAAGGAGACGCTTTACGTGCACCGGTCATGTATATTTTGGGTAATTTTCATCACCGGCCGAGCCTGGAAACCTTCATTAAAACCCTCATTTCAATGATATTTCTTACTTATGTCTTTGACTTGTTTACGACACAAAACAAATCCCAAAAACTCTTCTCTTTGACCCTGTTCCACAGGTTTGAAGATTTAATGAGATGAACTAAATAAGTAAAACATTTCCGTCAGCGTCTCCAGGAGGTTTCTGGTGTTTTGGTTTTATTTCTTTTTGGATTTGATGTGATGAACACGCTCATCACATCATTTGGTGACAATTTGGTGACAATCTGTCACGAAAAAAAACAAAAACAAATGTTGTTGCTGAAGCAGAAGGACGGCAGATTTATTGGCAGCTTAAAATTGCTGACAACAAATAAAGCTACAAAAAGAAACAGGCATTCAAAGCTTCAAATATCACATCAAGTCTTTCTGGTCAAACTACACTGAAAAACAATCATTATAATGGAGACATTGGATTCATTAAAACAAAAAGGTATAATTTGTAAAACCACTTTTTTTTTGATATTTCTCAAATTAAAATTGAGAAATTCAAGTGCAGCTTTTAAAAGGAGAATAGCTCAAAATGAAACCCACGACTTATTCCCACGACTCATCGGACATTTCTCCATTTTCTTTCAGAGTAGCTCTGAAGAAAATGACTGATTGTGTTTGCGCAGAGTTCAGACCTTGGGTTCCAGTCAGTGATTCCCAAAACAAGGTGATAGACTTCCAACACATCCGTCCACGCCGGAACACAGGAGCCTCTGATGGAGGTTGTCATGGCCGTCCGCCCACAGACCTGCTT
>NC_137198.1:729099-786599 GCF_960531495.2 Zeus faber | reverse complement strand
TAATGGCGGCCGCGATTCCATCCCAGAACCCAAATGAAAATACAGCCTTTGGATCAGAGAGAGAATAATGATGTGAGGAGCAAGTGCTGTAGTACAACTACCTCTTTTACTGGGAGTGTTTGCTTTATTTTTTCACATTATCACTGATCAGAGGCCTTTGGCCAAAGCACCTTACATCTATTATTATAGCTGTGATGGATGCAGTCACCAGAAGCAATGAGTCTTGCTCAAGGACATGGCAGCACACTAGCAGAAGGAGTTGGGGATTGAACCAGTAACCTTTGGATTGCTAGATGACCCGCTCTACTTCCTTCCTGAGCTCTCTTCTTTTTAAAATTTTGGTTGTTATTCTGTGATTTTAGGTTATATCTGTCATTTATCATTAGTTTTGATGTATATTGGCCGATTTTTATTATTATTTTTTTGGGGGGGTATTATTCAATGTCAGCGTTACTGTATATTTTCCAAATGTATTGCCTTTTTTTTCTTTTTGTCATATGGTGTTGATGTTGAGCAGCTGGGACATTGACATTTCACCTTGGGATGAATAAAGTATCTGTCTGTCTGTCTGTCTGTCTGTCTGTCTGTCTGTCTGTCTGTCTGTCTGTCTGTCTGTCTGTCTGTCTGTCTGTCTGTCCGTCCGTCTGTCCGTCCGTCCGTCTGTCTCAATAAAGTGACACTACATGACCCTGAGTAAATGTGGAAGTACCACGTTAACATTTCTGCTTCATTAAGTAGTATCTCAGTACTTGCTCTCAAATGTCCTTAAAGTCCCCAAAGGATTAAAGGTGAAAGTACTCACAGAGTCTATAATACTTCAAGGTCTACTGTGGCTTTTTTAATGCATATCCTAATTACAATCAATAGAAAAACAGAACCGGTGGTGTCATGAAGCTAATCATCATCATTGAGGAGCAATGTAAAATCTGCAGTTATTTGAACACAGTCCCCGGTGTTGATATTGTGGGGTGGGAGTGGTGTGGTTGAAGCAGCCACACCTGTCTTGGGTCTCGGTAATTGGGCTCAAGATCCGTGTGGCTGTACACCTCTTGCTCATTAGAGCAATCAACGAGCAACAGGTAAATCACCCATCCCCTCACACAAAGGGAGAGCCTCCGTCACACCTCACACACCCATGTGTACATCTGCTCCCGGCTTGTTCCACCTTGCCCACTCTCTACCATAAACTGTTGTGTTTGAAACATCTTTGCCTGTGTCTCTGTGTCGGAGGACCCTGAAAACACCACCCGAGTGGGGTGTGGCAGGTGGAACTGCCACAGATATTTAAATATGAATCGCAATTTGTAGAAATATAGTGGAGTAAAAAGTATATAGTGACAAAGTACTTTTACATCATTACCACCGGTTGTGAGTCAGGTTTAAAGGTGCGGTTCAGGAGTTGTTTGGCATCGCTGTAGCAACCGGTGACAACCTGAGCTGATTCTCACAAACAAAACGAAACGCTTCACGCTAGCGCCAATGATGGGTGGAGAAAGAAAGTGAACAAGGTGATGGATAAGGACACATTAAGGAGGTGGAGGAGCTCCACCTCAAAATGAAGTGACACTGAGTCATTGAGTTGAAGAGAGGGTTTCATTTCCCTCCGAGTGGGCGTGGCAGCTCATCTAAGCACCGTTAGAAAATCTGTTTTGTTTATTTGTCACAAAGTGTACGTGACTGTGGAAGTGGTTTAATGCAGCAGGAAACAGCTCAAAAAAGCAAAAACATGAAAAAAAACGAAAAACGAAAAACGAAAAAAAAGAGAGCCGCCAATAAAGTGTGTCTGTGTATGAGTGTGTGTGTGTGTGTGTGTGTGAGAGTGGGTGTTGGATGAGAAGACAGGAAGATGTTTTTTAACCAAAACACTGAAGCTCACAGAGTGGCAGCAAGTGAGTGAAGGTCGGTCGGTCGTCGGTCGTCGATCAGTCGGTCGGTCCGTCGGTCCGTCAGTCAGTCGGTCGGTTGTCGGTCAGTCGGTCGGTCGTCGGTCAGTCGGTCAGATGTTTTTTAACCAAAACACTGAAGCTCACAGAGTGGAAGCAAGTGAGTGAAGGTCGGTCAGTTGTCGGTCGGTCGGTCGTCGGCAGCTTGAAGAGCAGCCGGACACACAGGCATTCCTTTCATTTCAGGCATTTCGGTCTGGAATCTGAGTTTGTGGAGATAAGAGCCTCAGCAGCTCAGCTACGAGCCTCACAAGCTCCTTCAGTTTGGATTCAAGCAGTGAACCACAGAGGATGAAGTTTGGAAACATTTGGTGTCGTTCATATTGAACGTGACGGACCCATTTACACCTTTGGATCCCACCAAAATCATTGTGACCTAAGTGAGTTTCGTTTATTATTCTTGTCTTAAAATGATCTGCCAAAATAAATGAATGAGGCTAAGAGATCGACAGTTTTTATTCTTCTGCCTTAGTACATTTATTTGAGGGAATTCCATCCAGTCAGTTCTGTCCATTCACAGCTCGACAACGAAGCGAATGGCTCCAACGTTCACCTGCCTCTTGTCCATGGTTCAGGAAGTCCTCTACCGCTGACGGTGCGTTACACCACCCGAACCAAACCAAACCACCCCGAACTGAACCAAACCGAACCGATCCGAACCAAACCAAACGACTCCTTTTACCGAGTGAGTCGTCGACAAGCGGATCCCATGGAAAACTCAGACGCAGAGTCCACCTTTCCTCGCTCTTAGGCAGCAAGGTGAGAAGGCTAATTCCACCTTATTTAGGTCTGGTCGTCTCTAAACCGTCGCGTCTCGAGTGAAGGTCAGGTGACAGCCGCTGCTTTTGTGTTTCCTGCATAATGGTGTTTGTAAATGTAGAAGCCAGTGAACTGAGCGGACTGAGCGGACGGAGCGGCTGATTGTGGAAATGATAAAAGGTGATGATGTGAAGTTCACTCTTCACTTGGTCATAATCCAGTCACATTCACTCAGTCACACCAACGCCTGGGTTCTTATAATAATAAGTCTGAGTAAAGTCATTCATTCTGACATGAATGGCATATTAGTTCACAGGACAGTAACACATTAAAATGAAATACTTTCAATGACTTTTTACCAATTTACTTTTTTTTTTTTACTATTTACCTTATTCAAACACGCAACATTTGCAGACCAGTGCAACGCTGTATGTAGCTTCAGCAAATACACCACAACTGCCTTTCACGGGTGGCGGACCCCGCCACCAACAATGGAAACAGCATAGGAGCACGTGCAGAACACAAATACATTGTACCAGATAAATACAAATATGGGATAAATATCAAATATGTTATATTTTCTAACAAAATAATCTCATCGATTACCACTTTAAGAGACTGGAACGTCACCCTGTTTAGAGCTGATATCACGACAAACATGGAATTCTGGTACTCGTAGTGTGTTCCATCCAACACCTCATAGACTAACCCTTGGAACCTCCTTCCCACATAAAAGGCTGATTGTCCAGGGATGTCAGCTCTGGTCAAATGAAATGACTTGAATGACCTTGTGAACGGTGCCGTTCAACTCCATTGTCTCCAGTCGTAGGAGAGAATGTAAATGAAAGGATTAGACTGAAGCTCCAGCGACCCTCAGGTCATAAGTAGCTTTAGCCGTTAGCATCTAGATTCACTGTGTCAATCGGTCGATTCAACCACAAGCTCCATGGAGCCTCTGGCAGTTCATCAATAACCTTCAGGAGAATAGACTCCTGCCCCCATCAAGCCTTCCCTTTCAGTGGCTCAGATTAGTGCCACCCTTGGAATTAATTCTGTGGCAAATTTGTCGCATCCCTTCAACACTTCGTAGGGCAGGATCCAACCCCTCGCTTGTGGGCGTCCTGCACTTGGTACAAGCTTCATTTGGGGAAAGCAGTCGGGCGGTTGGAGAGACATGACATTACCAGTCTTACAACCTACTATATGACTGCATTTTACAGTGTTCCCCAACAGCAGGTACACACTACAAGTCTGAAGACAATACCACGCCTTTAAAGACTGTTCCATCCCACTAGTACACACACTACAAGACTGAAGGCAGTACCACGCCTTTAAAGACTGTTCCATCCCAGTAGTACACACACTACAAGACTGAAGACAGTACCACGCCTTTAAAGACTGTTCCATCCCAGTAGTACATACACTACAAGACTGAAGACAGTACCACGCCTTTAAAGACTGTTCCATCCCAGTAGTACACACACTACCAGACTGAAGTCAGTACCACACCTTGAAACACTGTTCCATCCCAGTAGTACACATACTACAAAATTGAAGAGAGTACCACACCTTCAAAGACTGTTCCATCCCAGTAGTACACACGACAAGACCGAAGACAGTACCACACCTTCAAAGACTGTTCCATCCCAGTAGTACACACACTACAAGATTGAAGAGAGTACCACACCTTCAAAGACTGTTCCATCCCAGTAGTACACACGACAAGACCGAAGACAGTACCACACCTTCAAAGACTGTTCCATACCAGTAGTACAAATACTACGAGATTGAAGAGAGTACCACACCTTCAAAGACTGTGTGTACTACTGGGATGTTCCATCCCAGTAGTACACACGACAAGACTGAAGACAGTACCACACCTTCAAAGACTGTTCCATCCCAGTAGTACACACACTACAAGACCGAAGACAGTACCAGGCCTTTAAAGACTGTTCCATCCCAGTAGTACACATACTACAAGACTGAAGACAGTACCACGCCTCCAAAGACTGTTCCATCCCAGTAGTACACAAACTACAAGACTGAAGACAGTACCAGGCCTTTAAAGACTGTTCCATCCCAGTAGTACACACACTACAAGACTGAAGACAGTACCACGCCTTTAAAGACTGTTCCATCCCAGTAGTACACACACTACCAGACTGAAGACAGTACCACGCCTTTAAAGACTGTTCCATCCCAGTAGTACACACACTACAAGACTTAGTGGGGATCGCAGGGGATACCACATCTTGGGATTGTCGCTCACACTTTTGGAGGCAAGATTCAAGATTCAAGATTTAAGATTAAACATGGTAATAATCTTCAGATATTATTAAACAACAACATGAGAGTCAGTCCAGTCTCAAACAAAACAACTGCCTCTTGACGGAGCTGAAGAAGACAGCTTTCCTCATGATTCAGTGTTTGTCTGGGAATCAACCCTGAAAACCTGAAACCTTTGGGGTAAACGTCACACCAAAGATTAAAAAAAGGTTATTTTGCCTCTTCCTGTTCGTTGGATCCTCAAAACACTTTATGGAACAAAAGCCGAACTTCCAGGAAGAGGAAGCAAAACAAAGAAGGCGATAGCGCTTCGCTCTGACCCTGTTTTTATTCTGAAAAGAAAGTGGAGCCAACGCGCTGGTTTGGAGGAGCTGAGCCACATCGACAAGCTTCCTTCACTTCCTGTGTGAGGAACCTCAGAGCTTTAACTGAAGTACAAGTATAAAAACACAACATGAGTGCAACGTGAAAGTACCACATTGACGTTTGTACTTCATTGAAGTTATATAGGTACTTACCTTTAAATGTTTTCAAAGTGTAGTAGAAGTACTTGTCATATCCAGTGCCCTGATATGATTGTTATTATATTACTCCATAAAGTTTTACAGAACCTTGTTTTCTGCAGATGATGCTCATGAGTACAATGCACAATAAAGTACGACAGGTGAGTTCAGCGTTATTGACAAATATATACAAATATTAAATATTGGTATAAATCCTGACTGTGATAGAAAGTATAGATATTTGCTTTGAAATGTAGTGGAGTAAAAGTCCCTAAAAATGTATACATATATATAACGCCTCACACAGAATCCGTATACGCATCTAACAGTCGTATGTGTATACGGCCCCCGGTGGTCGTGGGATGAACTGCGTCTGAGTTTCACGTCTAAAAATATGTCGGAGGAAACGGGAGAGCTTTTACCTTTACCACAGCGAGAGAATGGACGTCTGCTTTGTTGTGGTTGTCAGTGGCATTCGGTGTGAAACACTTTAAATCAGTACAGATGCTTGAAAAATGTACTGAAGTGAAGTCACTAAGTACTTGTACTTTGGCTGCTTTTCCACCACTTACAGTTCAGGGATCACTGCTATTTTAAACAATGGACTTGAAAAGGTGGCGAGTTCCATTCCCCCAAAAACCCAGACACCCGGTGCTAAAGCCAGTTCTCCATTGGACCACGCAGCCTCCTGCAGATAAAAAAGGATCAAGAAAAGAGAAAGTTCAGCAGGACGAGCAGCGGTGGCGACAGCTTTAAAACTCGCCTTTAAAATATTGACTCGACGAGGGAGTTTGGCAACAAACCCCGTGCAGGAGGTTTCCTGTGGAGGTCTGTGGGGAAACGCCACAGCCAGCGCTTTAAATGGCGTTCGGTATTTCAAAACCACACTGTTCAACATTCATGTCTTATTTCTACAAACTACAAAACACAAACTGGAAATCGGAGTTGACGTTCACATGAGCAGAAAGTACATTCAATATTCATGTCTTTATGCATGTTTAATTTAGTCAAATCAGGCCAAGGATTTCAAGATATACAAGCTGGAAAAGTATTATAGCGGCATGTATATGTATAAGTATTATAGTGGTATGGATATGGAAAAGTATTATAGTGGTACATATATGTAAACATATTATAGTGGTATGTACAGTAGGACGATATGTGACTCATGGTTGAAGCAGCTGCTCTTGGCAGATTGATATACAACTGAATCAAAATCTCTTTGTAAAAATCATACATTACTATTATTATTATTATTATTATTATTATTATTATTATTTATAATAATAATAATAATAATAATAATAATAATAATAATAATAATAATGTGTGTGTACTACTGGGATGGAACAGTCTTTAAAGGCGCGGTACTGTCGTCAGTCTTGTAGTGTGTGTACTACTGGGATGATAATTCTAATCATAATAATATAATAATAATAATAATAATAATAATAATAATAATAATAAGAAGAAGACAGTTCCCTGTCTGTCTGTCCCACTGTCTGCCTGTCTGTCTCTCTGTCCCTATCTGTCCTATCCCCTTGTCTCTGTCTGTCTGTCTGTCCCTCTCTCCACAACATTGTCTCACTGTCTTTCTGCCTGTCTGTCACACTGTCATTGTGTTCCTCTGTCTGTCTCTCTATCGCTCTGTCTTGTTGTCTTTTCATCCATCTGTCTCTCTATCACAATGTCTCTGCCTTAGTCTCTTTCTCTCTATCAGACTGTCTGTCTGTCTGACTCTCTATAAGACCCTCTCTCTCCCTCTCTGTCAGACTGTCTTTGTGTCTCTATAGCCATCCCTCTCCCCTTCACCATGTCTTACCATCAGCCTGTCGCTCTGCTCATCCTCCTTTCCTCCACTGAACTTCCCCTCATCTCTCTTCTGTTCTCGCTCAGAATCCCGCTCATCCCTCACGCTGGACTCTTCATCGCTCCGTCCCTCTCGTATCACTCCACCTGGTTTTATTCTCCTCACTCTGACACTTTTTGGCAGCTTCCATAAAACACCCCACCTCCTCCACCCTGTTGCCTCCTCGCCTCCCTGAAGCACTTTGGAAAACAACCCCCGGTCGTCTACGGTGTTGTCTTCCATATTCTTCGACTCCATCTTTCCCCGCGAACGAGCCCCATACGCCCGTGGACATTGAACATGGTTGGCTGTCACCGTAACCGGCTACGGGGGGGGAAGCAGCTACACGCTGTACTTTTTGTACCCTTTTAAGGGATAACAGGCGAGAGAGGGAAGGAGAGGAGTGGAATCCCCAGTCGCAGCCGGCATCACCGCAGCAGCGAGAGTACAAATCTCAAGCAAGGAGCGAGGTAGGAGCCTCACTCAAGCCTGTGCCGCCGCGGTGATCCACCCATGCATGAGCGACGACCTCAAAGTGTCTTGTTGTGGCCGCAGATCCACACCGCCGCTCAACCGGTGGGAGTGTGAGTCGCCAGTGGGTCCAGAGGAGTGCTAAGTGGCATCAACAGACGATCTGTAAGGAAACGCGTCTTTGTAGGGAACTGGCGAACCATAGCCGAGATAATGAGGAAAAATCACAGAGAAAAAGGCGCAGGAGCGCCACGCTGCGCTAATTACATCCATCTTGCTGGTATAATTACTTTTAATACCATATGGTTGAGGAAAAAACACGCTTATCCAATCCCCGGGTAGAAAAAGTCTTTTCTTAACACTGAGTGCCTCCATTCACAACAGAAAAACAATTTTGTTATAAATAACATAATTCCTACTCGACATTGACACCGGTCCACTGTACAATGGAGCCACGCAGTGGGGCCCGGCAGTCACATGAAAACGCCGGAAATGATCGGCTTGAGGCTTATTGATGCCTTGTCAGATCCTTTTCCCCTGTTTTCACGTCTCCTCACAATGTGACAATGACTGGATTGCCTCACGCCACGGAATCTAGCACACCGTGAGTCACAGTTGGAGAGAATGACTCTAAAAAGGCGACAAAATCCTGCCCTCCAGGAGACACACAGATGAAGTGCATCCAGACGTTGTGCACAACATGGCGGAAACATTTGCCTTTTTCCTCTGCAGAACTACTGGAACTGACGAGGGAAGTTAACAATTTCATTGTTTAGTTATCATGTCTTCCATGCTGTGTTCAAGGCCTTGAGGAGAAGTCACTGGGAGGAACAGTCCATTAAACATAAGGGGGATTTATTTTGTGTCCCATTATTATTCATTATTTCTAGGCTGTACCTGACTCAGAATTTGTCAGTGGATTCTGAAAGTATTTGACTATTAGGTGGGGGGAGGGGCTGAACAATGCCCTAAACAACTAAAAACACACTGTTTTTACAATGTAAATACAAATATATTTATAATTCCCCTTATTTATAATTAATTAATTTATAATGCGGGCGCACAAAGGAACGAGGTGCAAGTTCTTCCGTGCGCCGTCCAATGTCGATTTTAGGGGGTTATTAGCCACCGCAGTGACCGCCCCAGATCTGATTGGCTGTTGGTCAAGTTCGTCAACACAAGAAGGCGGGACAAACGCTGGTCAATCAATGAGATCAGCTGATCCGCTGATTTAGGGCCAGTTTGCAGCTTCCAACACCTGCGGTAATGGTAGAACTGAGGCTGTGAGAGCTGATCTCTGGTCGGTGGACAGCGCCAAGGCAGAGTTTTCAGAAGTGCTCTCCGCTCTTCTTTCTCAGCCATCGTCTATTCCATCCCCGTCTCAAAAGTCAAGTTGACGAGCGAGGGAGGGTGTACCGGTTGGAGCGTAGGGAGGGTGGTGCGAGCCCCGGGGCGGGGCCGCCGCCGTGCCATCCACCATGGATCTCCCGGCTCCGCTTCCTTCTTGGTTCTCTAGAGTTCAAAAACCACATTATAGGTGTTAAAATGAACCTTGTTTGTTCCAGGTTAACGGTAACACCGTTGCTGTGACATGTTGCCCTCCCCTTGTGGACAAGGTTTTTAACCAATAAAACACATTGTTAGTTGATTTATTTAGAGTAAACACGATCCAGGATCGGGTGGCATGTAGAGCTGCGTTGGCATACAAAAATATTATGATTATGATAAAATCATAATCATAACGGTTAACGATTGGTGATCGAGGGTCGTCTATCAATCAGAAAAAAAATCCAAATGAGCATCAATAGAACTGAGCAACAAACACCGATGATGAGCTGCCGTCACCTCATTTTTTATATACGTTGTTTGTTTCATCACTTGTGTGGACGCTGCAACAGACCCGACCAGAACCAGCCAAATCCAGCCAGAGGAACTCTGTCTCCAACCATTTCAAGTACTTATTTGTGACTATGTACTTTGAAGTACAGCATGCGAGAACAGACTCACGGGGTCCCATGACCCCCGTTGGTATGATCGAGGGCTTGTTTGTTGGGTGGGGACGGGTGGACATCGTCCATCTTAACTTGGGCAGTAAACAAGACATTGAGGGGTTCCCTTGCTGGCGGTGACATATCTCTCGTTATGGGCTTTTCCAGAAGGGATCAAAGTCACTGAGGACTTTGAGAACTACCATGAAATTGCCACTGTCCGAGCAACCAAACCTTTGGCCGTACTGTGGTCAAGTGATCCAAACAGGGCTTGTTTACAAACAACCCCCCTAAGTCTACATGCCTTTTATGGTGCTGCCATGTTAGGCCTCCATGTTGGGAGTCCTTAGCAGAAAGCACCGTGCCGACCGAGGGTCATGAGTTAAATGAGCGATAATTAGGATGTTCCAAGTAAACAGGGCTGTAGCCTCCAGCATCTCCACACTGGAATCAATAATAACCCTTCATGTTCTCACAGCGCTCAGCCTTGAACCTCATGTGGAGCCTTCTTGTCTCCCTGGTGTTAGCTTGCTCTGCTTCTTTACGCTAATCAGCCCTTTAGCATTGAAGCTCCCGGCGCAAACTGCCAGAAGCAGCCAGAACCAGCCAGAGCCAGCCAGAGCCAGCCAGATCAGGTCGGAACCAACCAGAGCCGGACAGATTGAGTCGGAACCAGTCCAATCCAGCCAGATCCTGTTAGAACCAGCCAGATCCAGCCATAACCAGCTAGGTCCAGCCAGATCCAGTCTGACCGAGTCAGAACCAGCCAGATCCAGTCAGAACCAGCCAGAACCAGTAAGCTACAGTCAGAACCAGCCAGATCCAGTCAGAACCAGCCAGATCCAGCCAGATCAAGTCAGAACCAGCCAGATCCAGCCAGATCCAGCCAGATCCAGCCAGAACCAACCAGAACCAACCAGAACCAGCCAGATCCAGTCAGAACCAGCCAGATCCAGTCAGAACCAGCCAGATCAAGTCAGAACCAGCCAGATCCAGCCAGAACCCCCATGCTAACCCTAACCCTAACCCCATGCTAACCCTAACCCTAACCCTAACCCTAACACTTTCTACTCTACTTTTACTTTCTTTCTACTTTCTACTGTTTCTACTCACCCCTACCTAAGACTCAGGCTGCTCAGTGTAAGAGTTTTTCTGGCCCCACACTTAGCTTTAGTGATTGGCGACCAACGGGCAAACCACCGGCACGTCACTCTGTTTTACAGGGAACCAAGCGGAAGGAAAAGTAATTTTCCTTTGTGAAAGAACATACTGCCCTTACTTTTGTTTTTACAAACAAAAAAGAGGTTGACAACAGGGCAACCAGACCAAACCAGACAGTTGACAGTCCCCTAAACCCGGTTGCCCGTAGCAACTGGGCGACCATTATTGTTGGGCAATGCTGAGTAATGAGCGGCGGCTCGGGGCGTCAGGGTAGAAAATGGGAATCGCTGCGCGTGACCTCACGGCTGCAGATCAGCGGCCAAACGGTATTTTTCTGACCTTATGTTTTGCTCGGAGGGAGCGGCATCACAATGTTTTTAATCAATCCAGTATTGAGAGAATAACTTCGGCCGATGACAACGGGGCGATCGTGACCCCGGTCGAAGTGTATTGCTGCGAGGAAGCTGAACAATTCAAAGAGATTCAAGAGGTTTATTCGTCACGTACATATACTGTACATACTTTCATACAGAAAGTGCAGTGAAAGGTCAAAGTACTGAGACACGGATCGCTTGACTCACGTTTGACTCCCAATGATGGAAAATAAGGTTTTGGCTACAGACAAACCGTGCATCCTACTGACGTGGTGCATGCTGTCCAGAAAAGATTTAACTGATAAATGCAAAATGCAGTTCTGAAACACTCCCACACACACAGCCAAAGGGTATAAGGTAAAAATAGTACAAAGAGAGAGAGACAGAGAGAGAGAGAGAGAGAGAGAGAGAGAGAGAGAGACAGAGGGAGATTTTTTTTGATTTTTTAAAGCAAAGCTTTATTTTAACATGAGACAGAGAGAGTGCGAGAGAGAGAGACAGAGAGAGACAGAGAGAGAGAGAGAGAGAGACAGACAGATTTTTATTTTTTATTTTTAAAGCATCTTTATTTTAACATTTTCTCTAGTTCACAGTTACAGACAATACAACAAACACACTTGGTTCACTAACAGAGTCCTACACGTTAAAAACAGACTGGAAGCACAGGTCGTCCTCCACCAGGGAACAGATGGCGTCGTTAAAACACCACAGCTTGATGAAGACGTCCAGACTCTTCATCAGTCTGTGAAAGTTAAAATCAATCAAGACTCTGGCCCTGACCAACGCTACAAACACTCTTCCTAAAACACTCTCCTTTCCCCTCAGTTTGTTCCTCCTCGTGAGGTAGATGGCCATCTTCACTTCCCCGACTAGAAAATTAAGCAGTCGCCATTTCTCTGCGTTGGCCCTGTAGAATCCAACCCCAAAAATAAAACAGTTTCTGGACCACTCCTCCTTAAAGAGCTTAAAACTTTCCTTTAAAAGACTAAAAAGCTCTAAAAGTCTGTCGCACTCTGCAAAACAGTGAAACACGGACTCTGGCAGTTTGCAGAATGGACATTCATTTGCGACCGTGGGATTAAAAACAGAAACAAAGCTGTTGACAGCTATGGCTCCATGTAGGACCCTCCATTGGAGGTCCCCCGTCCTTTTCTTGGAGGGAGCTTTGTAAAAACTCCTCCAACACGGCTCCTCCTGTCCCCCCATCTGGAGCCGTCCCCTCCAGACAGTGTCCTGCCGCCCCTCCAGTCCCTTCCTATTTAAAACAACCACACACTCTTTGTAAAAAGCCTTCCCGCTGGCTGTGTGCAGGTCCAGTTCTGCATAACGTGCCCTGTGCAGCAGCTTCCCGGAGGACCCCTCCAGGTTGGGGGTCAGGGTCATCTCCGGGAAGGGATCCTCCGAGTTTGGCTCCTCCGCGCCTTCGCCGTACTCCTTCAGCAGGGCCAGCTCCTCCTCCGTGAGCGTCTCCCTTCACCTCTTGAGCACCAGGTGTACGATCCTGGTGGACCTCACCCCCAGCCGCTCCGCCATGGCCTCGCCGTCCTGCAGGTCGCTACCCGCCGCCGCCACCACCTGCCTCAGGGTCAGGACCCCCGCCTCCCTCAGGATGCTCCTCAGTCCTGGAGTGGCCCCGTCCTGCACATCCAGCCTGGCTCCTCCGATCACCGGCTCCTCCAGGAGCCAGTGGAGGGAATCTGCGGCCTCCCTTTTCCTGTTCTTAAATAACCCCCATGCTTTAAAAAGCTCCTGATAAAAACGGGGTAAGCCCGACTTGTTTAGAAGACTCGTGTCCATTAAAAACAACGAGCGGTCAAGTCCCATCCTCCCAGTCCTCTTTAAGACCAAGCCCGCCACGTCCTTCCAAACGTTAAAGTACCCCGTTAACAACTTCTGCACAAACTGTAACCTAAAAGTTGCCACTCTGCTTTTGATGTCCACCACACCGTGCCCCCCTTCCTCCTTAGGCAGAAAGACCCTTTCCTTCCTGACCCAGTGGAAATTCCGCCCCCAAAAGAAGTCCATCAGCTCGGCCTGTATCTTCCTAACTAGCAGGTCTGGTGGTTGGACACAGGCCACTCTGTGCCACAGCTGTGAGGCCACCAGGTTGTTAATAATGAGCGTCCTGCCCCTATAGGACAGCTGTGGCAGTGCCCACCTCCATTTTCTTAGCTTGCCCTGTATCTTTCCTAGCAGTCCTTCCCAATTCTTCCCCACCACACTTTCGCTCCCTAAAACACTCCCAGATACTTAAACCCATCCCTTCGCCACCGTAAGCCTCCTGGCAGTTTTAAAAGTCCCCCCCTCCATCCGCCCACAGCCAGCGCTTCGCTTTTGCCCCAGTTGACTTTCGCTGCTGATAGCAGCCCAAAGTCCCTGACGATCCCCTCCAGTTTGCTGATTTCGTCCTGTTTCTTTATTAAGACAATGACGTCGTCCGCATAAGCTGATAGAATGTGGCTTCTCTCGAGACCGTTTAGAAACACACCCTCGATGTTCGTCCTTAATTGACACAGCAATGGTTCTATGGCCAGAGAGTACAACATCCCTGGGAGGGGCAGCCCTGTCTCACCCCTCTACGCACTTTAAAAGGGCCGCTCAGCCCTCCATTAATCTTCAGTATACTCTCGATGTCCTGGTACAAAACCTGGATCATGGCTATCAGACCAGGGCTGAGGCCAAAAGCCTCCAGAGTTTTCCAGAGGTAAGGGTGCTCGACCCGGTCAAACGCCTTTTCCTGGTCTAGCGAAATGAGCCCAGTTTCAATGCCCAGAGAACTAGAGACGTCCAAAATATCCCGAATTAGGGACACATTGTCCAGAATGGACCTACCAGGCACACAGTAAGTTTGGTCCTGATGGACTACCAGGTCCATCACCTCCCTCAGCCTGTTGGCCAGCGCCCTCGACAGGACTTTATAGTCCGTGCACAGAAGGGACACAGGACGCCAGTTCTTGATCTCCTGCAGGTCTCCTTTCTTGGGTAGGAGAGTGATGACTGCCCTCCTGCAGCTGACTGGCAATAACTTATCTTTAAAAACTTCATTAAAACCCATTAAAAGGTCCTCCCGTAACTCCTCCCAGAACTCTTTGTAAAACTCCGCAGGAATCCCGTCGATGCCAGGGGCCTTACCCCCCTTCATGCTCTGCAGGGCCGTGGAAAGATCCTGCAGGGTCAGAGGTTTCCCCAGCACCGCACTGACATCTTCCGGGACCCTGGGCAGATTCCCACAAAAGGAGTAAAACAGTTCTTTTTGCTCCTCGTACTCACTTCTGTACAGCTCTGTGTAAAAGTCCACGGCTCTCGTCCGGATCTCCTCCGGCCTCCTGAGCTCCTGTCCTGTGTCTGATCTCAGGGCGTGGATAAACCTGCTCTGCCCGTTGCTCTTCTCCAGGCTAAAAAAGAAACTAGATGGTGCGTCCATCAGTGCTGCGCTCTGGAAGTGAGAGCGGACCAGCGCCCCCTGCGCCTTGGTGCCTAGTAGGTCTGCAAGAGCAGCTCTTTTAGACTTGAGGTCCTTAATGTGATCTCGATTCCCAGTGGGTTCCACTACACCCTGTAACTCCACAATGTCAGTCTCCAGCTCCCTCATAGATCTGCTGATGTCCCGTGTGACATTGAGAGTATACTGCCGACAGAGCTGCTCTATCTCCCTCTTCCCATAGTCCCACCACAGTCTTAAGGAAATAAAATCCTGCTTTCTGTCTCTAAAACCTTCCCAAAAAAACCTAAAAGCATCTTTAAAGTTGGAGTCACATAGTAGGGTGGTGTTAAAATGCCAATATGCGCTTTTGGGCTTTACATTGGCGATAAAAACACGGCAAACAACCAGGGAGTGATCGGTAAAACCAACAGGCACCATTCTACATTCCTTAAAAATGTTAAAATGGTGCTTAAAACAGTAAAACCGGTCTAGTCTGGCCAACGATAAAGAGGCGCCTCTGCAGTGCACCCAGGTGTACTGTCTTTCATCCCCGTTGGTTCTTCTCCACACGTCCGTTAGCTCGTTCTCGCTTGAGAGCAGCCTCATCGCGTTCTGCGATGCTCTGTGCGGCTCACAGTGGTTCCTGTCTAACAGGTCGTTCTCGGTGCAGTTAAAGTCACCTCCTAGAAACAAAAACTCCCCAGTACGAGCTTTGCTTAAAACCCCATTTAAAACTTGCAAAAAAGTGACTCTGTGTGGTCCTGTGGTGGGAGCGTACACATTTATAAAGACAAACTTATGATGCCCAAATGCTGCCCTCACCACCATCAGTCTGCCCTCCACCACCTCCTCCACCTCAAAGGATGCTGGGGCAAAGCTCTTAGAAAAGAGAAGAGCCACCCCCCCGCTGGTGGTGCTCTTGTGGCTTAGCACCACCTCCCCCCCCACTCCCTCTTCCAGTCAGCCTCATTGCCAGAGTCACTGTGGGTCTCCTGCACCAACAGCACATCCAGCCTCTTCTGCTCCATCAGCTCATACAGCAGAGACCTCTTAGCTGCGTCTCTGGCCCCATTCGCGTTCAGCGCGCTGATGTTAAAGTCACTCATTGCAACGGAAAAGGGAAACAGCCCGAACAGCAGCGCCCACCTCCACCTCCTCCCCATCCTCTCCGTTGTTCAGCTCCTTCCTGATCTTCTGCACTATTTTCTTTAGCCTGTACACCTCCTGGTCCGTGAACCCTCCTCTCCCCTTACTCCTCATCTGTTGCTGGGCCGCGTTCCCCAGCAACTCCTTGTCTGAGAAGAAGTCCTCCACCTTTATCCTCCACCTTTATCCCTTTCACATTCTTCGTCCTGTGCAGAAACGCTTTTATTTTGCCCACACTGTAGCTTTTTTTGCCCTTTTTCTTCTTTACGCCGAGAAAAACCTGCCCCTCACTGTCTGCAGCAGAGTCCTCCTCCATCCAGGACTCTGACTCCGAGCCTCCCTGCTCCACCTCCTGACTTGCCTTCCCCTGGCTTGCTGTCCCTCTCTTCGCCTGAGAGTCTCCTGCCATTTTGTTGGACTTTCTTTTGAGCCGAGGGACTCTCACCCGATCGTCCTCGTCCCCCATCTCAAAGTCACTTCCTTCCAGTGCCTCCTCCTCCCTAGCTACGTCACCTGCACTCCTTTGACTTTGTTCCGTAGCTTCCTTTCCTTCACCAGTCCCCTCCTGTCCCCCCGCACCCACCTGCCTGTCTTCCGGACCCTCCTCCTTCCCCTCCTGTCCTCCCACCCTTACCTGCCTTCTTTCCAGACCCTCGCCTGCCTCCCCCCGTGTCTCCACGCTCACCTGGCTGCGCTGTCTACCTCCACCCGTTCCCTCCTGCGGCTCCACATTCCCCTCCCCTCCCCCCCTTTTTTTCCCCTGCCCCTCGCCTGCCCCCTCCTGTGCCCCCACCTTCACCTGTTTCTTCTCCTTTCCTTTCCGCCCTCCACCTGTCTCCCCCTGTGCCCCCACCTCCACCTGTCTTTCCCCTGCCTCCATTTGGCCCTCACCTGCCTCTCCCTGTGCCCCCACCTTCACCTGCATTTCCCCTCCTTCCTTCTGGCCCTCCCCCGCCTCCTCCTGTGCCCCCTTCTTCGCCTGTTTTCCCCCCTCTTGACCCCCCCCTGCTCCCTCCTGTGCCCCCACCTTCGCCTGCTTTTCCCCTTTCTGACCCTCACCTGCCCCCTCCTGTGCTCCCTCCTTGTCCTGTCCACCCTTCTGCCCCTCACCTGTCTTGCCGTCTGCCTTCCTACCTGGACATGCCCTGACCTGGTGTCCCTCCCCACCGCACCCAAAGCACTTGGTGGTGTCAGTGTTGACAAACACCAGGTAGTCGAACTCATCCGCCCTGATTTTAAAAGCTACGTTCAGCTCCGCATCCCTGTTGTTCAACACCATCAGGACGTGTCTCCTTTGCGACACCACATGCTTAAGCAGCGGCGACTTGCACCCCGATGGGACTTTTTTAACAGGCGACACCACCTTCCCGTGCCTCGCAAGTTCCCTAGTGAGGGTCTCTTCTTTAATAAACGTTTGCCAGGTTCACCCTCTTCGCCGGTATGGAGAGAGGCAGGACGGGAACAAACATTTCGTTCACCGTGACGCTGCTCGCTACCACCGCGTTCACCCTCTCCACACTATCCAGGAAGATGACCACCGCGCTGTTCATCCGCGCTGCAGACACAACGCTGCTGTAGCCGACACAACGCTGCTGTAGCTGACAGCCTTCCCCACTGCCAGGCTGCAGTCCTCCACCCAGACCGAGGAAGACACGGGTAACTTAATGCCGTGCTTCCTCGTTAGCTTGGTGAGGTCCGACATGGTTGCGGACCACCACCACAACCACCACCCCCCACCCGCTGTGCGCACACCCTACAACCAGTAGAAAACAAAAACTAACACCATCACCAACAAAAAATTATAAACATACAATTAATAGAAAAGTTAGAGAGAAATCACTCACTCTACCTACTCTACCTCACTCTACTCTATCTAACGCTCGCACGCTCCGCTCGCTCACACCTCCAATCACTCAGAGAGAGAGAGAGAGAGAGACAGAGAGGGAGATATAGAGATTTTTTTTTGATTTTTAAAGCATCTTTATTTTAACAATTTCTCTAGTTCACAGTTACAGACAATACAACAAACATACTTGGTTCACTAACAGAGTCCTACACGTTAAAAACAGACTGGAAGCACAGGTCGTCCTCCACCAGGGAACAGATGGCGTCGTTAAAACACCACAGTTTGATGAAGACGTCCAGACTCTTCATCAGTCTGTGAAAGTTAAAATCAATCACGACTCTGGCCCTGACCAACGCTACAAACACTCCTCCTAAAACACTCTCCTTTCCCCTCAGTTTGTTCCTCCTCGTGAGGTAGATGGCCATCTTCGCTTCCCCGACTAGAAAATTAAGCAGACGCCATTTCTCTGCGTTGGCCCTGTAGTATCTAGCCCCAAAAATAAAACCGTTTCTGGACCACTCCTCCTTAAAGAGCTTAAAACTTTCCTTTAAAAGACTAAAAAGCTCTAAAAGTCTGTCGCACTCTGCAAAACAGTGAAACACGGACTCTGGCAGTTTGCAGAATGGACATTCATTTGCGACCGTGGGATTAAAAACAGAAACAAAGCTGTTGACAGCTATGGCTCCATGTAGGACTCTCCATTGGAGGTCCCCCGTCCTTTTCTTGGAGGGAGCTTTGTAAAAACTCCTCCAACACGGCTCCTCCTGTCCCCCCATCTGGAGCCGTCCCCTCCAGACAGTGTCCTGCCGCCCCTCCAGTCCCTTCCTGTTTAAAACAACCACACACTCTTTGTAAAAAGCCTTCCCGCTGGCTGTGTGCAGGTCCAGTTCTGCATAACGTGCCCTGTGCAGCAGCTTCCCGGAGGACCCCTCCAGGTTGGGGGTCAGGGTCATCTCCGGGAAGGGATCCTCCGAGTTTGGCTCCTCCGCGCCTTCGCCGTACTCCTTCAGCAGGGCCAGCTCCTCCTCCGTGAGCGTCTCCCTCCACCTCTTGAGCACCAGGTGTACGATCCTGGTGGACCTCACCCCCAGCCGCTCCGCCATGGCCTCGCCGTCCTGCAGGTCGCTCCCCGCCTCCACCACCACCTGCCTCAGGGTCAGGACCCCCGCCTCCCTCAGGATGCTCCTCAGTCCTGGAGTGGCCCCGTCCTGCACATCCAGCCTGGCTCCTCCGATCACCGGCTCCTCCAGGAGCCAGTGGAGGGAATCTGCGGCCTCCCTTTTCCTGTTCTTAAATAACCCCCATGCTTTAAAAAGCTCCTGATAAAAACGGGGTAAGCCCGACTTGTTTAGAAGACTCGTGTCCATTAAAAACAACGAGCGGTCAAGTCCCATCCTCCCAGTCCTCTTTAAGACCAAGCCCGCCACGTCCTTCCAAACGTTAAAGTACCCCGTTAACAACTTCTGCACAAACTGTAACCTAAAAGTTGCCACTCTGCTTTTGATGTCCACCACACTGTGCCCCCCTTCCTCTTTAGGCAGAAAGACCCTTTCCTTCCTGACCCAGTGGAAATTCCGCCCCCAAAAGAAGTCCATCAGCTCGGCCTGTATCTTCCTAACTAGCAGGTCTGGTGGTTGGACACAGGCCACTCTGTGCCACAGCTGTGAGGCCACCAGGTTGTTAATAATGAGCGTCCTGCCCCTATAGGACAGCTGTGGCAGTGCCCACCTCCATTTTCTTAGCTTGCCCTGTATCTTTCCTAGCAGTCCTTCCCAATTCTTCCCCACCACACTTTCGCTCCCTAAAAACACTCCCAGATACTTAAACCCATCCCTTCGCCACCGTAAGCCTCCTGGCAGTTTTAAAAGTCCCCCCCTCCATCCGCCCACAGCCAGCGCTTCGCTTTTGCCCCAGTTGACTTTCGCTGCTGATAGCAGCCCAAAGTCCCTGACGATCCCCTCCAGTTTGCTGATTTCGTCCTGTTTCTTTATTAAGACAATGACGTCGTCCGCATAAGCTGATAAAATGTGGCTTCTCTCGAGACCGTTTAGAAACACACCCTCGATGTTCGTCCTTAATTGACACAGCAATGGTTCTATGGCCAGAGAGTACAACATCCCTGAGAGGGGGCAGCCCTGTCTCACCCCTGTACGCACTTTAAAAGGGCCGCTCAGCCCTCCATTAATCTTCAGTATACTCTCGATGTCCTGGTATAAAACCTGGATCATGGCTATCAGACCAGGGCTGAGGCCAAAAGCCTCCAGAGTTTTCCAGAGGTAAGGGTGCTCAACCCGGTCAAACGCCTTTTCCTGGTCTAGCGAAATGAGCCCAGTTTCAATGCCCAGAGAACTAGAGACGTCCAAAATATCCCGAATTAGGGACACATTGTCCAGAATGGACCTACCAGGCACACAGTAAGTTTGGTCCTGATGGACTACCAGGTCCATCACCTCCCTCAGCCTGTTGGCCAGCGCCCTCGACAGGACTTTATAGTCCGTGCACAGAAGGGACACAGGACGCCAGGTCTTGATCTCCTGCAGGTCTCCTTTCTTGGGTAGGAGAGTGATGACTGCCCTCCTGCAGCTGACTGGCAATAACTTATCTTTAAAAACTTCATTAAAACCCATTAAAAGGTCCTCCCGTAACTCCTCCCAGAACTCTTTGTAAAACTCCGCAGGAATCCCGTCGATGCCAGGGGCCTTACCCCCCTTCATGCTCTGCAGGGTCATGGAAAGATCCTGCAGGGTCAGAGGTTCCCCCAGCACCGCACTGACATCTTCCGGGACCCTGGGCAAATTCCCACAAAAGGAGTAAAACAGTTCTTTTTGCTCCTCGTACTCACTTCTGTACAGCTCTGTGTAAAAGTCCAAGGCTCTCGTCCGGATCTCCTCCGGCCTCCTGAGCTCCTGTCCTGTGTCTGATCTCAGGGCGTGGATAAACCTGCTCTGCCCGTTGCTCTTCTCCAGGTTAAAAAAGAAACTAGATGGTGCGTCCATCAGTGCTGCGCTCTGGAAGCGAGAGCGGACCAGCGCCCCCTGCGCCTTGGTGCCTAGTAGGTCTGCAAGAGCAGCTCTTTTAGACTTGAGGTCCTTAATGTGATCTCGATTCCCAGTGGGTTCCACTACACCCTGTAACTCCACAATGTCAGTCTCCAGCTCCCTCATAGATCTGCTGATGTCCCGTGTGACATTGAGAGTATACTGCCGACAGAGCTGCTCTATCTCCCTCTTCCCATAGTCCCACCACAGTCTTAAGGAAATAAAATCCTGCTTTCTGTCTCTAAAACCTTCCCAAAAAAACCTAAAAGCATCTTTAAAGTTGGAGTCACATAGTAGGGTGGTGTTAAAATGCCAATATGCGCTTTTGGGCTTTACATTGGCGATAAAAACACGGCAAACAACCAGGGAGTGATCGGTAAAACCAACAGGCACCATTCTACATTCCTTAAAAATGTTAAAATGGTGCTTAAAACAGTAAAACCGGTCTAGTCTGGCCAACGATAAAGAGGCGCCTCTGCAGTGCACCCAGGTGTACTGTCTTTCATCCCCGTTGGTTCTTCTCCACACGTCCGTTAGCTCGTTCTCGCTTGAGAGCAGCCTCATCGCGTTCTGCGATGCTCTGTGCGGCTCACAGTGGTTCCTGTCTAACAGGTCGTTCTCGGTGCAGTTAAAGTCACCTCCTAGAAACAAAAACTCCCCAGTACGAGCTTTGCTTAAAACCCCATTTAAAACTTGCAAAAAAGTGACTCTGTGTGGTCCTGTGGTGGGAGCGTACACATTTATAAAGACAAACTTATGATGCCCAAATGCTGCCCTCACCACCATCAGTCTGCCCTCCACCACCTCCTCCACCTCAAAGGATGCTGGGGCAAAGCTCTTAGAAAAGAGAAGAGCCACCCCCCCGCTGGTGGTGCTCTTGTGGCTTAGCACCACCTCCCCCCCCACTCCCTCTTCCAGTCAGCCTCATTGCCAGAGTCACTGTGGGTCTCCTGCACCAACAGCACATCCAGCCTCTTCTGCTCCATCAGCTCATACAGCAGAGACCTCTTAGCTGCGTCTCTGGCCCCATTCGCGTTCAGCGCGCTGATGTTAAAGTCACTCATTGCAACGGAAAAGGGAAACAGCCCGAACAGCAGCGCCCACCTCCACCTCCTCCCCATCCTCTCCGTTGTTCAGCTCCTTCCTGATCTTCTGCACTATTTTCTTTAGCCTGTACACCTCCTGGTCCGTGAACCCTCCTCTCCCCTTACTCCTCATCTGTTGCTGGGCCGCGTTCCCCAGCAACTCCTTGTCTGAGAAGAAGTCCTCCACCTTTATCCTCCACCTTTATCTCTTTCACGTTCTTCGTTCTGTGCAGAAACGCTTTTATTTTGCCCACACTGTAGCTTTTTTGCCCTTTTTCTTCTTTACGCCGAGAAAAACCTGCCCCTCACTGTCTGCAGCAGAGTCCTCCTCCATCCAGGACTCTGACTCCGAGCCTCCCTGCTCCACCTCCTGACTTGCCTTCCCCTGGCTTGCTGTCCCTCTCTTCGCCTGAGAGTCTCCTGCCATTTTGTTGGACTTTCTTTTGAGCCGAGGGACTCTCACCCGATCGTCCTCGTCCCCCATCTCAAAGTCACTTCCTTCCAGTGCCTCCTCCTCCCTAGCTACGTCACCTGCACTCCTTTGACTTTGTTCCGTAGCTTCCTTTCCTTCACCAGTCCCCTCCTGTTCCCCCGCACCCACCTGCCTGTCTTCCGGACCCTCCTCCTTCCCCTCCTGTCCTCCCACCCTTACCTGCCTTCTTTCCAGACCCTCGCCTGCCTCCCCCCGTGTCTCCACGCTCACCTGGCTGCGCTGTCTACCTCCACCCGTTCCCTCCTGCGGCTCCACATTCCCCTCCCCTCCCCCCCTTTTTTTCCCCTGCCCCTCGCCTGCCCCCTCCTGTGCCCCCACCTTCACCTGTTTCTTCTCCTTTCCTTTCCGCCCTCCACCTGTCTCCCCCTGTGCCCCCACCTCCACCTGTCTTTCCCCTGCCTCCTTTTGGCCCTCACCTGCCTCTCCCTGTGCCCCCACCTTCACCTGCATTTCCCCTCCTTCCTTCTGGCCCTCCCCCGCCTCCTCCTGTGCCCCCTTCTTCGCCTGTTTTCCCCCCTCTTGACCCCCCCCTGCTCCCTCCTGTGCCCCCACCTTCGCCTGCTTTTCCCCTTTCTGACCCTCACCTGCCCCCTCCTGTGCTCCCTCCTTGTCCTGTCCACCCTTCTGCCCCTCACCTGTCTCGCCGTCTGCCTTCTTACCTGGACATGCCCTGACCTGGTGTCCCTCCCCACCGCACCCAAAGCACTTGGTGGTGTCAGTGTTGACAAACACCACGTAGTCAAACTCATCCGCCCTGATTTTAAAAGCTACGTTTAACTCCGCATCCCTGTTGTTCAACACCATCAGGACGTGTCTCCTGTGCGACACCACATGCTTGAGCAGCGGCGACTTGCACCCCGACGGGACTTTTTTAACTGGCGACACCACCTTCCCGTGCCTCGCCAGTTCCCTAGTGAGGGTCTCATCTTTAATAAACGGCGGAACATTCGCCAAATTCACCCTCTTCGCCGGTGTGGAGAGAGGCAGGACGGGAACAAACATTTCGTTCACCGTGACGCCGCTCGCCACCACCGCGTTCACCTTGTCCACACTGTCCAGGAAGATGACCACCGCACTGTTCATCCTCGCTGCGGACACAACGCTGCTGTAGCCGACAGCCTTCCCCACCGCCAGGCTGCAGTCCTCCACCGAGACCGAGGAAGACACGGGCAACTTAATGCCGTGCTTCCTCGTTAGCTTGGTGAGGTCCGACATGGTTGCGGACCCGCACCACCACCACCCCCCACCCGCTGTGCGCACACACTACAACCAACAAAAAAACTAAACCCGTCACCAACAAATAATTATAAACATGCAATTGATAGAAAAAGTTAGAGAGAAAATCACTCACTCTACCAAACGCTCACACGCTCCGCTCGCTCACGCCTCCAATCACTCAGAGAGAGAGAGAGAGAGAGAGAGAGAGAGACAGGGAGAGAGGGAGAGACAGAGACAGAGAGAGAGACAGAGAGAGAGAGACAGAGAGGGGGGGGGTGACCCCCAAAAAGTGGAGGTTAAAAGCTTTTTAAAAGCTTTAAGAGCCACAACGGGCACCAGGCTGCTCCAAGCGGAGCCGTTCCTCCGCCCGGCGTTGGATCCATCACGACCTCGGATGCTATTCCCAACAGAAGGACCCCAAGGCACCAAAGCACCACCCTGCAAGCTACGTCACAGACACGCACGGCTGTTCCTCTTCTTGTCATTAAGCCGACCAGCAATGAGTGGTGCAGGACCCGTTCACAGCCAACACCTCTTCAATCTGTCGGAGGTCTGGAGCGGCAGCGGGCGACAAACGTTCAAGTCACAAAGTGGTTGAGTCCAAGAAACAACATCAAAAATCAAATGAAATATGACGGAATCGATACAATTTTGACGGAATAAAATGACTGTTGGGGGAATTCCATTCGCAACCGGGAGCCGAACCGACTCCTGTGACTCGCTCCCTCCGCGACTGAACCGAAGCCACCGGGAGTCGGACAAATGGAACCGCTCATTTTAACCAGTGACTTGTCCAGAACCCAATCTCCAGATGGGTTCTCCACGAGTCACTCGGTGGAATGAGTGGTTCCATGGGGACGGGTGGATCCTTGGCCATGACCTGAACCTACCCGGTCAAATGGAATTAAAAGCTCAGATGATCTCAGTCCGGCGGCACCAACGCGGCCCCGGCCACGCGAGGCGGCGGCACCAACGCGGCCCCGGCCACGCGAGGCGGCGGCACCAACGCGGCCCCGGCCACGCGAGGCGGCGGCACCAACGCGGTGGCAGCCTTTTCACAGCGATCAATGACGCTCACATTTAACCAGCTCGTCCACCCCGGCCCAGGTGAGAGAGGAGCCTGCCGCCCAACGAGGGGTATTTGAATCATTGTGTAACGGAAAACTCTGGGAGCAAAGAAAGAAAGAAAAAGAAAGAAAAAAAAAGAAAGAAAGAAAAAGAAAGAAAGAAAAAGACAGACAGACAGACAGACAGACAGACAGACAGACAGGCCATGGCTTTGCCTGATCCAACGCCACGGATCAAATGTGTATTTCAATTAAATATTTTGGCTTGGATGCCTGCGTGTCGCCCAGTGTGTGTGTGTGTGTGTGTGTGTGTGTGTGTGTGTGTGTGTGTGTTTGGTGTGTGTGTGTGTGTGTTTGGTGTGTGTGTGTGTGAGTGTGTGTTTGGTGTGTGTGTGTGAGTGTGTGTTTGGTGTGTGTGTGTGTGTGTTTGGTGTGTGTGTGTGAGTGTGTGTTTGGTGTTTGGTGTGTGTGTGTGTGTGTGTGTGTTTGGTGTGTGTGTGTGTGTGTTTGGTGTGTGTGTGTGTGTGTTTGGTGTGTGTGTGTGTGTGTTTGGTGTGTGTGTGTGTGTGTGTGTGTGTTTGGTGTGTGTGTGTGTGTGTTTGGTGTGTGTGTGTGTGAGTGTGTGTTTGGTGTGTGTGTGTGTGTGTGTGTTTGGTGTGTGTGTGTGTGTGTTTGGTGTGTGTGTGTGTGTGTGTGTGTTTGGTGTGTGTGTGTGAGTGTGTGTTTGGTGTGTGTGTGTGAGTGTGTGTTTGGTGTGTGTGTGTGTGTGTGTGTGTTTGGTGTGTGTGTGTGTGTGTTTGGTGTGTGTGTGTGTGTGTTTGGTGTGTGTGTGTGTGTGTGTTTGGTGTGTGTGTGTGTGAGTGTGTGTTTCTTTAGTAATAGTTCCATCGCTTTGCTCCAAAGCTTCTTCTCATGTGATTCTGTCGTTTTTCTCTGGATCTTTGTTCGATTCCAGGTTAGAACATCAAAGGTCTGCAAGCGGCGAATGAAGTGATGAAATGATAAAATGATGAAATGGTGAAGTGATGAAATGGTGAAATGATGAAATGGTGAAGTGATGAAATGATAAATGATGAAATGATGAAGTGATGAAATGATGAAGAGATAAATGATGAAATGATGAAGTGATTAAATGATGAAATGGTGAAATGATGAAATGGTGAAGTGATGAAATGGTGAATCACGAAATGGTGAAATGCTGAAATGATGAAATGGTGAAATGATGAAATGATGAAATGGTGAAATGATGAAGTGATGAAATGGTGAAATGATGAAGTGATGAAATGATGAAATGATGAAGTGGTGAAATGGTGAAGTGATGAAATGATGAAATGGTGAAATGGTGAAATGATGAAGTGATAAATGATGAAATTATGAAGTGATAAATGATGAAATGGTGAAATGATGAAGTGATGAAATGGTGAAATGATGAAATGGTGAAATGGTGAAATGATGAAATGGTGAAGTGATGAAATGGTGAAGTGATGAAATGATGAAATGGTGAAATGGTGAAATGATAAAAAGATGAAGTGATGAATGTTGAAATGTTGAAATGTTGAAATGATGAAATGGTGAAATGGTGAAATGATGAAATGATGAAATGCCCAAATAACTCAACATGTGACGTGGAACAGGAGGAGGTGACGGATACAAACCGACTTCACCACCATCCTCCCATTTACCACCAAAAAACTGCTTTTGACACTGTCAACCACAGCATACTCCTGTCCATACTCTCAAGCATGGGCATAACGGGCAGTGCACTTTCCTGGTTTGAATCTTACCTCACCGGGTGCTCGTTCAGTGTGACATGGCGAGGCCAGCTGTCTGTGCCTCACCACCTCACCACAGGGGGGCCCCAAGGCTCGGTGCTAGGACCCCTCCTCTTTGCCATATACACCACCTCACTGGGCCCCATCATCCGCTCACATGGCTTTTCATATCACTGCTATGCGGATGATACTCAACTCTATCTGTCCTTCCCGCCCGACGACCCCACTGTCTCGACGCGGATCTCGGATTGTCTCGCTGACATATCCACATGGATGAAGGATTATCATCTTCAACTAAATCTGGCGAAAACGGAACTGCTGGTCTTCCCGGCCAAACAAGGTATTTATCACAACATTGATATTAAAATCGACTCTCTATCTCTTGTTCCTACCAAGGCTGCAAGGAATCTAGGTGTCATTATTGATGACCAACTGACATTCTCGGACCATGTTGCCGCCGTCTCCCGGTCCTGCCGCTTCGCACTATTCAACATCCGAAAAGTCAGGCCGTACCTGAGCCAATATGCCACTCAACTGCTGGTACAAACCTTGGTGATGTCCCGTCTCGACTACTGCAACGCTCTCTTAACAGGCTTGAGGCCTGTGCGGTGAAGCCACTGCAGATGATACAGAATACTGCGGAAAGACTGGTGTTCAACCAGCCAAAGAGGGCACATGTCACTCCGCTGACCATCCAGCTCCACTGGTTACCTGTAGCCGCTTGGTTACCTGTAGCCGCTCGGTTACCTGAAGCCGCTCGGTTACCTGTAGCCGCTCGGTTACCTGTAGCCGCTCGGTTACCTGTAGCCGCTCGGTTACCTGAAGCCGCTCGGTTACCTGTAGCCGCTCGGTTACCTCTAGCCGCTCGGTTACCTGTAGCCGCTCGGTTACCTGAAGCCGCTCGGTTACCTGAAGCCGCTCGGTTACCTGTAGCCGCTCGGTTACCTGTAGCCGCTCGGTTACCTGTAGCCGCTCGGTTACCTGTAGCCGCTCGGCTACCTGTAGCCGCTCGGTTACCTGAAGCCGCTCGGTTACCTGTAGCCGCTCGGTTACCTGTAGCCGCCCGCATCAAGTTCAAGTCTCTGATGCTGGCCTACAGAGTGATTGCTGGGAATGCTCCACCTACTTAAATGCTCTTGTAAGAGCACATGTTACCCCCCGGATGCTGCGCTCGTCAAATGAGCGTGGCCTGGCTCTGCCGGCCATACAACCACGTCCATCCAGGCTATTCTCATTTGTAGTTCCACGTTGGAGGAACGAGCTGCCAAAAATGACCAGAGCAGGGACCTCCCTCTGTCTTTAAGAAGCACTTGAAGACCCAGCTCTTCAGTGAGTACCTCCTGTCCTAACCTACAATTACTTAGCACTACCTAGCAGTATGTATTGTTACACTAATGTCTCTGTTGCAATGTAGCTTGAATGTTATTCTCCCTTGTAAGTCGCTTTGGATAAAAATCGTCTGATAAATGACTAAATGTAAATGTAAATGTAAATGTAAAGAATCAAACAAACCAGCGTCGTCTTCCCACGCCTCCCTGACAAGGAGCAGCTCCACCCTCCCTCCTCCGCCCTCCCTCCTCCCTCCTTCGCTCTGTGTGATTGACAGGAAAATGTCCGACTGGTCCCAGTCCCAGATGTCATCACCGGAGACAGATCAGTGGTTAGGTGACGCAGGCGGGAAGCAGGCGGGAAGCAGGGTGACTGCTTCCTGCAGACGTCACTTTTTGAATGACAGATGAAAGGTTCCAGTCACTCAGAATAAAATAATGGTTTTGCCTCCGTCCGACTCCGCCTTCGTTGTATTCAGTGAGGAGTCGGTTTGGACGGAACTCTCACAGGAAACGTTGGAGATGAACGATGCCTCCACCTTTTTACTCCATAATATCATTCTCTGTTTTTCATTTCAGTTCACAATAAAATTCACGTTCTCTCTCTCACTGAATTGAATGAACTACGCCTTGTAGGATGAACTACACCGCGGAGGATGAACTACACCGTGTAGAATGAACTACACCGTGTGGGATGAACTACACCGCGGAGGATGAACTACACCGTGTAGAATGAACTACACCGTGTGGGATGAACTACACCGCGGAGGATGAACTACACCGTGTAGAATGAACTACACCGTGTGGGATGAACTACACCGTGTAGGATGAACTACACCCTGTGGGATGACCTACACTGTAGATGAACTACACTTTGTGGTTCTTTGTCATCGTGTCCAGTTCAATAGGAGACACCCACACACACTCTGTGTGTGTGTGTGTGTGTGTATATGAGTGTGTGTGTGTGTGTATGAGTGTGTGTGTATGAGTGTGTGTGTGTGTGTGTGTGTATGAGTGTGTGTGTGTGTGTGAGTGTGTGTGTGTGTGTGTGTGTATGGTGTGTGTGTGTGTGTGTGTGTGTGTATGAGTGTGTGTGTGTATGGTGTGTGTGTGTGTGTGTGTATGAGTGTGTGTGTATGGTGTGTGTGTGTGTGTGTGTATGAGTGTGTGTGTATGAGTGTGTGTGTGTGTATGAGTGTGTGTGTATGAGTGTGTGTGTCTGTGTGTGTGTGTCTGTGTGTGTGTGTGTGTATGAGTGTGTGTGTATGGTGTGTGTGTGTGTGTGTATGAGTGTGTGTGTATGAGTGTGTGTGTGTGTGTATGAGTGTGTGTGTATGAGTGTGTGTGTCTGTGTGTGTGTGTCTGTGTGTGTGTGTGTGTGTATGAGTGTGTGTGTGTGTGTGTGTGTGTGTGTGTGTGTGTGTGTGTGTGTGTGTGTGTGTGTGTGGAGAGGTTGGTGAAACGATTGAGGCAAAAGGTTTGTAGTCGTTTCCATCCATAGGAAAACCTGATCAGAAAATCTAAAATAAAAAAATGTAGCACAGAGATGAATATAAAGAGATAAGAGATGATCGATAATCGATAAGAGATAAGAGATCAGAGATCAGAGATCAAAGATAAGAGATCAGAGATGATTGATAAGAGATCAGAGATTGATACCGTTTTCCTTCATATCCATTAGAGTGTATATGCAGGTTTTTTTGTGGGTAAAGCTGCAAAAAATAGGCGATTGACTCCTTTCCCATTGTATTAATTATATAATAATAATAATAATAATAATAATCATAATAATAAAAATAATAAAAATAATAAAAATCATACAAATTGATATATGATAATCATAATTATGAATAATTATGAATAATAATAAATAGAATACAAATAATACAAATAATACAAATGATACAAATTGATATATGATAATAATAATAATAATAATTATGAATAATAATAATAATAATAATAATAATAATAATAATAACCCTATTGTTATTTCTCCCGCACTGACACGGTTGAGGTGTCATTATAACCGGTACGTTTTAGACGTCTTGTCTTTCAAGTTGGATAAATATCCATGTACATTTGGAGCAGAAATGAGTGAAAAAATGGTGTCAGTTTACTGGTAGTAGAAGAACGTTGGTGCGATTTCATTAGTTTGTGGTGTGTGGGGTGCTCTGTGACATCATCATCAGAAGTTATATGAGTCCAAGCTTCGTCTCCCCGAGATCATTCACATCAGGCCACTTGCACCCTGTGGACTACATAGCGTTTGCTACAGGTAAACCGACAACTTGAGCCAATGCTGCGTTTCAAGGAAACTCTGAAAACTGTAACTCACGCTGCATTTTTTAAAACCCCGAAAACTATAATCGGTCAAAGAAGGCGTAGGAAGTTTGAAGAAACTTTGGAGGCACCGTCCATTTCTTCAAAGAAGAGACCAAACAAATCTTAGAAAACGTTGAAAAAGTTATGAAACAAAATTGTAACTCGTGCTGCTTTTCAGAAAACCCAGAAAACTCTAATACTGAAACGCGCCCCGTGTATTGCTGCCTGCGGCTTTATTTCTTATGATTTATTTTCTAATATTATTTAATATGCACTTGGAAGAGCCTCCAGGCGCACACACAGGCAATGACTTTGCAAAGCAGACGTAGCCGCTACGTCTGCTTGGCAAGAGTGGGGGCGTGAGCACCAGTGTTCCCAGCGCTTTTCAACTCAAGGAGCTAACGTTGCTCCAAAAGTCGCTAAAAGTCACCAGATGACGCCGTGCGAGCATTTGCATATTGCTAAGTGGGCAAGTAGGTTGCAGCAAGGGAGAGATCACCTTAAGAATTTACGGAACAGACTTGGCAGAAATGTAATATATTATTCAAAAGTGTGTTTTAATAAGTGTAGTATAATAAATAAAATACTAAAGTGTATAACGTATTGTCAACAATCGTGTTGCCATTTTCATAATGCCATGTACAGGTACTCCTCACTTAACAACCTACCTGTTTAACGACCGTTATACTGTATATAGTGTATAAAGGGTGATGAGATACTCTTTATATACTATATATACTATATACACTATGCACACTATATACAGGTACTCCTCACTTAACAACCTACCTGTTTAACCAGCGTTCAGACTTAGGACCAGCTCTCTGACCAGTCTGTATGTACAGTGTATATACTATATACACTATATACACTATATATATATTATATATACTATATACACTATATATTATATATACTATATATACTATATACACTATATATATGATATATTATAATATATACACTATATACACTATATATACCAGCCACGCCCCCTTACTCTGAAATAACACGGGTCCTCACTTATGGACCAATTAGTTTAACGACCTGGTTGTAGGAAGGGAACTCTGTCGTTAAGGGAGGAGTAGCTGTATACTGTATAACACCATATAAAAGGTAGATAGAGAAATCTTTAGCCAAATAATCCCAAACTCAATGCAGGGACTTTGTATATTTGAAGTAAAAAAGTAAAAAAAATAAATGTAGAAAGGGAGGGAGACGATCAGGCAAACTATTTCAATATTTACAAGCTATGGAAACACCCTGATCCAAACTGGTCACATATCACAGAAGAATCAGGGAAAATATTATTCAATACTGTGTATGTATTATAGAGTCAACTATTTATCATCTTCAGCCAGGTATTTATCTTGCATCTTTTTATTGATGCAAAAATATTTATGAACGGCTATCTATTTACAAGAATGTAAAGGTATTTGTTGTATATTTGGAATGGGTAATGGTCATGGTCAGGTCCCTCAGTTCTACCCTCCTGTGGTGCTGAGTTGGGTACAGAGCCAGTGCTTGAGGGACGTGGCTTTAATGAAGAGCCAGCTGAGGTTCCAAATGGTCGCAGGTCTTTGTCTGGCAGCTTCAGGCCACATCTGATCTACAGAACAGAGCAGAGGGTCTGCAGGGACGTACGGTGGTGGAGTTTCACACTCGTTTCATTGAACAGCTTCTCAACTTCATCGTTTGAGTGTCGGGGGTGGAGGCCAGCTGCATCCCTGTGCAGCTTACCTCTCAACCTCACTCCAGAATGCCGGCATGTTCCTCCGCTGTTCGATGACCTTGTCAAGGGTTGAGGGGCAGCATCCCAGGTTGAGGGGCAGCATCCCATGAGGCTGCTCATTCTGGACACGACTGCCAAGCTCCCCACATTAAAGAGAGAGGTATGCAGCCATGTCTCCATGTCTCCATGTCTCCATGGGAGCCTTGGCTTCAGCTCTTTTTTCCAAGGATGTGATGTAGCTCAACCGTCATCCGCACATGGCTTTCATTTTTCAGGGGAGAGGCTCAGTTCTGATGCCCCGGCATCAAATGTGGAGCCAAGAGCTTGGGGCTGGTGTGCCCTTCAGCGGCTACTTCAGCGGCTCCTTCAGCGGCTCCTTCATGACTGACCCGGTTGGAAGAACAAGACAGTCAAGCAGCTGCAGAGGGTCAGTCAGCTCCCCCTCCAAAGCCTTGACAGCAGACTGTGCCTCAGTCAGAACAGATTTTAAAAAAAGGAGCTACAGGAGGTGCAGTTCTGTGGGTCACTGCACCTGGAGTGGAGAGCATCTGCCACGTGGCAGCGCTCACTCGCCTTGGTGACGCTGAAGTCTACTTTCAGCTCCTCCCATTGTTCCAGGATCGGAGACACAGCGATTGACAGCTAACCTTTGTGATCCGCAAAGGTTCATCTCCACATGGACGCCTTGTATGCCTCGTATCTCCATGGAGATATAGAGAGCCGGTTGTAAGTTTCTCTTATCATATACTGCACACTTCGTGGGATTGTGTCCTGAGAGCAGAACTCGCCGCTAACTGTAAAGAGAGAACTTTGTGTTCCCCGTCGTTCACCCCTGCCGTCCCAGAGGCATTATCTGTGCAGGAGGTTCTCTTTCTGAGAGCACGTTTCTCAAGGAAGGCCCAGACAGCTCTGGCTACTGACCTGTCATCCCCACCCTCCAACTCCATCAGCCTTAAAAATGTGCAGAGCACCTTTCCCTTCTCTTCATTAAAGTAGCAAACCACCACACCTGGGGTACTTGACAGGCTTACAGGGGTGGATTCGTCAAGGAGCAGACTGTATCTCAGGAGACCGTCACCAACACCGTCCACTCATTCTAGAAGTCATTCCGCTGCCAGCACGCCATTCATCATCTCCGTACACTTAGTGCAGCGCATTGGGAAATGTGTGGCGGTGGCAGAATCTGCGCGGCAGCTTTGCCGATGTGGTCCAGCGGCAGGATTGAGCCGTGCTCAGCTGTAACCGTGGCCATGATTGCCTCAGCCTGCTTGGAGGAATCCATTTTCTTGTTCAAAAAGGGCGAAGTGGATCGCTAGCGGAATTGTGAGGCTTGGACCTCTCAATACGATTTGGAGTGGACATGTGCTTTTTTATGTCACTCAACTTGGCCAAGACGACTTGACGCCTTGCAGTCAAGACACAAGGTCGACACAGGAGGGATCAACCGTGGGTGTGTGTGTGTGGATGTGACTCCGTTCCTTCCTGTACTTTTAACCATGTGTGTGTGTGGATGTGACTCCGTTCCTTCCTGTACTTTTAACCATGTGTGTGTGTGTGGATGTGACTCCGTTCCTTCCTCTACTTTTGAGTGTATCGTTTGGAATTCGACACGATAGCAAGCTCGCAAAAGTGCAGAGGAGCCAGGAAAAAAGGAACAGTTTTGAGAAGGCTGTAAGCATGACTAGTTTCCTATGACTTTTAAATATAAAATAAATGTATAAATGATGTAACAGTAGTTGCAGTTTTAAACAAAGGAAAAAAGAACAATGTAGGGCCTGAGAGAAATGGTGATCAGTGGCTGGTAGTGCTGTGCAGCTGGTGCAGCGCTGGCCACGCCCGCACACCTACCCGCCGCCCAGAGGAGAGACCCCGGCGCTGATGGCAGAAGAGCCGTGGGCAGAATGACTCTGAGTAGCATGATGCACGGGAATGAATAACAATATCATACAGTTGAATATATTTCTCGCCTTTTCCCTGATGGTCTGAACAAGTCGCTAAATTTGTCGCTCGTCGCTTTTTAGAAATAACCTCGCTAAGAGGATCTGAAAAGTCGCCAAGTTGGCAACACTGGTGAGCGCTACATATAACTGTATTCAGGCTTTAACGGAGCAATTCTTCTGACAAATTATTAAATTGTGAGTTTTCATCCTCTGAGGCTTTGACTGCGATGGCTGCTACAAGGGGGGTGCGTTTCTCTGCAGGAAGCTAAACTTGGCATAACACCTTCCCAGAATATAGAGCCGGGATAGACAAACAGGAAAGACAAATATTTTCTGACGTTGAACTGACGTCTCATTTGAAGGACGGTTTGAAGGTACGGACCCATGTGCATTATGGTCCGGATGCGGATCCGGACTTTGAGCGGTGTGTCTATTTAGGCTAAGACACTGATACATTTGCAACAAAAAGGAAAATTGAAGGGTGTAATCAGGAGCACAGCGCGGTCATCTTCCACCACAATGTCATCTATGCGCTGACATCACATCCTTTCACGATGTGTATATTGCGACGTGATGATGATAGAACCATCCGTCCCGCAGCCCGTGCATCTTATCATATGTCGGCTCGTGGAACTCTAAATAATTCACCCTGTAATCACCGCAGAGCGCTGGGTGCTGGCCCGACTCACCACGGCAGATGAAAGGCTCCTTCTCCTCAAAGCGCTTCCTGTTTCAGGCCGACTCTTTAAACTCCCACCGAAGTCGGAGAGAAGGATAAGCGATCACCCCCCGTTACCGCGCCAACGGCAGAGAAACCAGAGAATAAACACAAATGAATAAGAGACGTCTCTGGGTCGTTTGGAGACGCCGCCCTTTGGACCTGCAGCTCCGTGGGCTTCATTTCAAAGAGACTAACCCCTCCACCCCTCTCTCCATCCCTCCCTCCATCCCCCCCTCCGTTCCTCTCTCTCTCTCTCTCTCTCTCTCTCCCTCCCTCTCTCCCGTCCCTCTATCTGTGGCTCTGGGGGGCGGTGGAGGCTTCTCTCTCCTGGGAGAGCCTGATGTCAACCATAATTGGGGCTTGCAGTGGCCACGGCAGCTCCGCTGCTGACGCTGGATCTTGCCGCTGGTTCCTGGCGTCTCTGGGATGAAAGGATCTGCTTTGTCGATCGAGAGAAAAGAAAAAAACAATCTGTTGTGATGGAGGAGGAGTTCCACGTTGTTGTTGTTTGTCGCAGCCACATCCATCTGTTTTCCAGGTTGGCGGTGGCTTTGCAACCTGGAATATGGATGGCTTGTTGTGCAGTTACCTCGGAAACGGAGGCAGCGCCGCGCTGGTTTGAGGCGCGTTGCTACAAACGTCCCTGAGACGACTTGAAACGTCCCCGAATGTCCAGAGGGAGAGAGGACAGCAAGGTACCTGACGTTACACAAGTAATTCATGGAGAAAGGGCTTTTGTCAGCAACTTCTGGAAAGACCGCTTTGGATTGGAATCATCAGTCCGGGGCTGGACAGTAACGGTTGCTCAGTTGCCCCAGGCAACCAAATGTGGAGCAACAGCTCCAGATGTGCCCAGTACGCCATCAGAGCTCTTCAGGAGAAAGCAGCAAAGTGCAACCAGAATCAAATTCATTTTACTGCAACAGCCATAATGTTTCTGCACATTTTCACCACGATAAGATAAGGGCCTGGCAATATCGGTTGCCCAGTTGCCCGGGACCAACCAGCCTCGGACCATTGGCAACCATCGTGTGCCATCTGCTTTCCCCATTGACAACTTTTCAAAGAATAGCCGCGGTACACCACCCTGGCTCCTTGATTTACTTAAAAATGGTGAAACGAGTGAGAATATAAAAAATATGTATGACTAATATAAAGGATTTTTATCACTCCATGATGAAATTAGTGAAATTGGGCAAACTTTCCGTCAACCGACATGGTTGATGCGTGGTTGGCAACTTGGCAACCTCTTCTATAAGATAAGTGTATTGTCTGGCCCGGTATGTTTACATGCATTTGTCTTGGGTTTTATTGACGATCCTTGTGTTTCCCCTTAAGCTCTAAATTAATGGTTTGCCCCTGAGGTCAAGGGTCAACTCCAGGTCAATGCATTTGCTCAATGACGGAACGTATAACTACATTCAGATGCAACCTTTACCTTGTAATTAGGAGTAAACATCCAGGGGGCAGACCGTGGCGTGCCCACACACCTTTATCCCCATTTTGCCGTTTGGGTGGATCTGGATCATTTGGGACGAGGTCGTCTGCTGTTGCTGTCAAAACGTCTTCCACCTGCAGCAGCAGACCGCTCCAGTCGCTCCGCAGCGTGTTGATGACATCACAGCACATCAGCATCCAACCAACGTGCACCACCCCCCCGGACTCAAATTTCTGTCCGGATGATCACGCTGCTCCATCCTGCCGGAGCGGCCCCTGGGGGCCTCCGCATTCGACCGATTGTAATGGAACGCACGGAAAACCAGCCAAGCGGTGGGGGGTTCAAACGGCTGAGCCGATCGATGGTGACAAACA
This sequence comes from Zeus faber, assembly GCF_960531495.2. Taxonomy (NCBI): domain Eukaryota; kingdom Metazoa; phylum Chordata; class Actinopteri; order Zeiformes; family Zeidae; genus Zeus; species Zeus faber. The sequence goes on along the minus strand of NC_137198.1, from coordinate 750,318 downwards.
AATTAGAGAAGGAGCGTAAATGATTTAGTTTGGTATTGATTTAGATTTAAACACTCCGGGGGGATCGGACGGAAAGAAAGATGAATTGTTGTGTAATCAACGCTTCCTTGTTCCCGTCGATGGGACTTAGCGTGTACAGAGCCAGGGTCGATGGATGGAGAAGAAGAATCTTTAATCATCACACACACACACACACACACACACACACACACACACACACACACACACTTTGGTGGTGCTGGTGAAATGGTTTCCCTGCATTGAACCATCCGGGCTTCCTCTGGGGGGCAGCCAGGAGGCGGGCGCAGCATTCAACCACGCCTGGGCACCTGTTTCAATTTATCCATCGCTCGTCAGACCATGATGTGTGCATGTTTTGGGTGGGGGTCCTTACTGATGTCACATGGAGGAAACCCCATGTTAGCACGGGGAGAACATGCAAACTCCACACAGAAAGGGTCCTATTTGGGAGATAACCCACCGGAGCACAGTGCCAACAGCGCCCCAGGCGGGAATCGAACCCAGGACCTTCTTGCTGTGAGGCAGCAGTGCAATGCACTGTGCCAAAGTGGGTGGATGGATGGATGGATGGATGGATGGACGGACGGACGGACGGGTGGATGGATGGATGAATGGATAGATGGATGGATGGATGGATGGATGGATAGATGGGTGGATGGATGGACGGAGGGACGGATGGGTGGATGGGTGGATGGATGGATGGATGGATGGATGGATGGATGGATGGATGGACGGATGGGTGGATGGGTGGATGGATGGATGGATGGATGGATGGATGGATGGATGGGAACAGGTCGGGTTGGGATGGACCTCTTTACTTCCAAGCGTTTCCTTGATGGTCTTCATGGAGTGTCAGAGGTGCTGGAGCAGTGATGAGGCGGTCAGATGGTTACACCACCAGGGGGCTCCACACCAAGCACTAGGTGGAAAATCCAGGTCCAGGAAGTAAACCTGCACACTGGATTTGAATCAACTGGGTGGATTTGCCAATGAGCAACAAGCAAGCGATCCAGCGACAGGGTGGAATCAGCGCATCGGTGCATGGATGGAGCAAAAATATGGAAGCAGGGTTTTTACTTTCTGAAGCCTCCGTCACCCGCAGACTTAAAACCATGGAACTGCCCAAATAGTGTATCCAACTGAGAAAAAGGCTTTATTATTATTATTATTATTATTATTATTATTTTTATTATTATAACTTTCCCTTAAATCTGTTGTCAGACTGTTTTGATCACTTCCCTGTCCCTCTGTCTGCTCCACCTTATTTCCAGGGGACATGAGTTTCACACAAGATAAAAAACAACATATGCACAAAACCACTTCTTTTAAACGACACCAACAGTCCACAACGCCACTGACGTGGCTTCCACAAGGCTTGGAAGAGTGTTTTCTACGCCACATAAACAGGTAAATAGAGAGAGTCGCAGCGTCGCAAGGCGTGGACTATCCAAGCCTATGATGCCTTGTTTTGGTCAAGGTGGCGCCTTCCTTTTGAGTCTTTGAGGCGTTCATCCCAGGAACACAGTCACTCTCTTCCTTTCTAATGATGTTTTAGATGTTTATTAAAGTTCAGCTTCATCTCAAGTCCCGTTGAGATGAAGAATCAGTTTCATTCAACGACACAACAACAGCAAATAAAAAGGACGGATCTCTCTTTACCAATGTGCAACTCCTCATGACCATGATTTATGAATTGAAATATCCAATAATGAGTTAGAGAAGTACTTCACCGAGGCTGATACACAAGTGGCACCCCGGGCCAATCGTAAATAATATACATATACTGTATATACTGTATATATATATATACATACTGTGTATATGATGGTTAATCTAATGGGTGTAGCATTGCAGAGGGCGGAGTCACACTCCACAGACAATGACCAATCACAGCTCCCGCTGGTTGAATCTTCACCTTCACAAAGAAGCTGATTAACGAACCTCAAATCAACAGGTTTCTAGGCAGCGACGCGCCCCGTGTCCACCCCGGGAGGCGGCGTGTTTTTCCCGGCGCTCGAGGTCCAGGCGGTGCCGGCTCTGCAGCGCTGTGAGGCAGCGTGGCGGGATGACACGGAGAACGGGAGCCAGGTGGCGGAACGGGCCCCGGACGCTGACCGCAACGGGCCCCTAATGTTCTGTGAGCTGGGAGAGGATGTAGCACTCACACACACCTGTGGATGGAAATATACATCCAATAATACACACAGGTTTAGAAAGGACCCAATTATATGAGAAACTCTCAAGAATGAATCCATCCAAAAGTGCCCGAATCAAGAGTTCAAGACGAATAATTGAAAATAAATAATGATTGAATCATTGATGATTCAATGATTGAGGAATGATTGTGACCTTTCAGGAAGATGATCTTTACACAAAGGGAGCGATTATGAAGAATCGCTCAAGTCAGAACGGACTTCAGTTCAGTTTTAGAGGAAACCTCGTCTGTGCTTGTGTTTCATAAAGAAACGCTCCCATGCAGACTTGCTCTATCAAGATATTTTTCAATCTGCGTCTTGAGGATCAGTTTGTTTTCTGACACCTTCACGTCACGAACAAAAGGTCCCGACAGGAAGGCTTCCTCCACCTCTACTCCACCTTTTACTTCATCTCTACTCCACCTCTACTCCACCACTTCTCCCCTTCTACTCCACCTCTACTCCAGCTCTACTCCACTACTATTCTACATCTACCACTTCTCCACCTCTACTCCACCTCTACTCCACTACTACTCTACCTCTGCTCTACATCTACTCCACTACAACTCCACCTCTACTCCAATACTACTCTGCCTCTACTCCAGCTATTCTCCACCTCTACTCCTCTACTACTCTACCTCTACTCCACCACTTCTCCACCTCCACTCCACGTCTACTCCACCTATATTCCACGACTACTCTTTCTCTGCTCTACGTCTACTCCACTACTACTCCACCTCTACTCCACTACTACTCTGCCTCTACTTTACCTCGACTCTGCCTCTACTCTGCCTGCTTAGAGACGGAGGTCAAAGCAGCAAAGCAGCAACGTGGAGCAAGGTGGAGCAAGGTGGAGCCGCAGTGATTGACAAGAAGAAGGACGGAGCTAGAGGAGCTCGCCCTCCGGACGGAACCGAGAAGACTGATCTTCCACAGCCAGGGAGAATCAGCAATCTGCTGCCGAGTCCTTTCCTTCAGAGCCCGCAGGGCGGAGGGTGGAGGGTGGAGGGTGGAGGCGAAGGCTTTGGAAGGAAACAAACGCCTGCTTCTTGGAAAAGAAAGAAAGAACAAATCCTTTCCAGTGGAAGTTGAGGAGACTTCCTCTGGCTTTTTGGCTTTTTTTCCGACACTGAGCAATAAACCAATGTTATGGTTGAAGGGACATGAAGTGGACGCAGTCCAGTTGTCGTCCAGTCGTCGTCCAGTCGTCGTCTAGTCGTCGTCCAGTCGCCGTCCAGTCGTCGTCCAGTCGTCGTCCAGTCGTCGTCCAGTCGTTGTCCAGTCGTCCAGTCATCGTCCAGTCGTCATCCAGTCGTCGTCCAGCCTTCGTCTAGTCGTCGTCTAGTCGTACAGTCGTCGTCTAATCGTCCAGTCGTCGCCTAGACGTCCAGTCGTCGTCTAGTCGTCGTCCAGTCGTCGTCCAGTCGTCGTCTAGTCGCGTCTAGTCGTCCAGTCGTCGTCTAGTCGTTGTCCAGTCGTCCAGTCATCGTCCAGTCGTCATCCAGTCGTCGTCCAGTCGTCGTCTAGTCGTCGCCTAGTCGTCGTCCAGTCGTCGTCCAGTCGTCGTCCAGTCGTCATCTAGTCGTCCAGTCATCGTCCAGTCAACGTCCAGTCGTCGTCCAGTTGTCCAGTCATTGTCCCGTCGTCATCCGGTCGTCATCCAGTCATCGTCCAGTCGTCGTCCAGTCATCGTCTAGTCGTCCAGTCGTCATCCAGTCGTCGTCCAGTCATTGTCCAGACGTCCAGTCATCGTCCAGTCGTCGTCCAGTCATCGTCCAGTCGTCGTCCAGTCGTCGTCCAGTCATCGTTTAGTCGTCGTCCAGTCATCGTCCAGTCGTCGCCTAGTCGTCCAGTCGTCGTCTAGTCGTCGTCCAGTCGTCGTCCAGTCGTCGTCTAGTCGCGTCTAGTCGTCCAGTCGTCGTCTAGTCGTTGTCCAGTCGTCCAGTCATCGTCCAGTCGTCATCCAGTCGTCGTCCAGTCGTCGTCTAGTCGTCGCCTAGTCGTCGTCCAGTCGTCGTCCAGTCGTCGTCCAGTCGTCATCTAGTCGTCCAGTCATCGTCCAGTCATCGTCCAGTCGTCGTCCAGTTGTCCAGTCATTGTCCCGTCGTCATCCGGTCGTCATCCAGTCATCGTCCAGTCGTCGTCCAGTCATCGTCTAGTCGTCCAGTCGTCATCCAGTCGTCGTCCAGTCATTGTCCAGACGTCCAGTCATCGTCCAGTCGTCGTCCAGTCATCGTCCAGTCGTCGTCCAGTCGTCGTCCAGTCATCGTTTAGTCGTCGTCCAGTCATCGTCCAGTCGTCGTCCAGTCATCCAGTCGTCGTCTAGTCATCATCCAGTCGTCGTCCAGTCATCTTCCAGTCGTCATCCAGTCGTCATCTAGTCGTCCGGTCGTTGTCCCGTCGTCGTCCAGTCGTCGTCCAGTCGTCGTCCACTCGTCGTCCAGTCGTTGTCCAGTTATCGTCCAGTCGTCGTCCAGTCATCATCCAGTCGTCGTCCAGTCGTCGTCTAGTCGTCCAGTCATCATCCAGTCATCGTCCAGTTGTCCAGTCGTTGTCCCGTCGTCATCCCGTCATCGTCCAGTCGTCGTCCAGTCATCATCCAGTCATCGTCCCATCGTCCAGTCGTCCAGTCGTCTTCCAGTCGTCCAGTCGTCTTCCAGTCGTCCAGTCGTCTTCCAGTCGTCCAGTCGTCGTCCTGTCATCCAGTCGTCGTCCAGTCGTCGTCGTCCCGTCGTCCAGTCGTCGTCCCGTCGTCCAGTCGTCGTTGTCCCGTCGTCCCATCATCCCACCATGACTGTGATGTGCAGCTTGACCCTCAACCACTGGACATCAGTGTATCTCAGTCCTCGGATCCATCTCTGCAGAGTCCACAGCAACGTAGACAACCATTCATGTGATGGAGCATGCGGGCGGAGTTACGCCATGAAGCAATATCCATACTGTACATGTGATGGAGCATGTAATGGAGCATGTGATGGAGCATGTGATGGAGTACCAGACGTCCAATACAGTCATACAGTTTGGGACAGAGAACATTGTTTAGGCAGTAAGATAAAGAAGGGAAGTTCAATATGAAGGGTTTGTTGGCTTTAAAACGTCTAATTTAAATGTTGATGACACAGACGACTCCTCTGAGCGTCGACCTTGGGAAACAGGGTCGTTGGCTTCAACATCTTTCCCATAGAAAGAGGGACGGTGCAGGTTGGACGCAGCCTGCTTCAGATTCAGGTGGTGCTCAGGTGCATCATGGGAGCTGCTCCGGTACAAACTGTCGGCTGGAGGCAGCCGAGCCCAAAACACAAGCTGGGTTTAAAGTTTAAAAGGACCTTTAAAGTCCTTTCCTGTTTCATGTCTGACTGAACGGTAGTAGTATAGCAGTAGTATAGTCATAGAGTAGCATAGTAGTAGTACAGTCGTATAGTAGTATAGTAGAATAGTAGTTAATATAGTCATAATATTGAAGTAACATAGTGGTAAAGTAGTATAGTAGTAATATCGTAGTAGAGAGGTATAGCAGTAGAGTAGTAGTATAGTACATGTACTCCTCACTAGACGACAGAGTTCGGTTCCTACAACCAGTCGGTTGTCACAGTAAGGGGGCGTGGCCATTGTGAACGCTAGTGCAGTGAATACTGATGTACTGCAGTAACGACACTGAGAACGGTGATGAGATGAGATGTATATACTAGCGTGTATATAGTATATATAGTGTATATAGTGTATATAGTGTATATAGTGTATGTAGTATATATAGTGTATATAGTGTATATTGTATATAGTGAATATATAGTATATATCGTGTATATTGTATATAAAGTGTATGTAGTATATATAGTATATACAGTATATATAGTGTATATAGTGTATATAATATATACACTGGATATAGTGTATATAGTAAATATAGTGTATATAGTATTATAGTTATAGTATATATACTATATATAGTGTATATAGTATATATCGTGTATATGGTATAGTGTATATTGTGTATATAGTATATATAGTATATATAGTATATATAGTGTATATAGTGTATATAGTATATAAAGTGTGTATAGTGTATACAGTGTGTATATATAGTGTATAAAGGGTGATGAGATGCTTGGTATTGTACACAGTTTACAGTACAGACTGGTCAGGGAGCTGGTCCTAAGTCTGAGCGCTGGTTAAACAGGTAGGTTGTTAAGTGAGGAGTACCTGTAGTTGTATAGTAGAAGAGTAGTAATGCATTATAGGAGAATAGTTGTAGTATAGTAGTGTATATTAGTAGTACAGTAGTAGTATAGTAGTATATCAGTAGTATAGTAGTAGTATAGTAATATATTAGTATAGTAGCAGTCTGGCAGTAGAGTAGTATAGTAGTAGTATAGTAGTAGTATAGTGGTATAGTAGCATGGTAGTAATAGAGTAGTATAGTAGTGGTACAATAGTATAGTAGTATGGTAGCAGTATAGTGGTATGGTAGTATGGTAGTAGTATAGTAGTACAGTAGTATAGTAGTAGTATCATGGTATGGTAGTATGGTAGTAGTATAGTAGCACAGTAGTATAGTAGTAGTATAGTGGTATAGTAGGATAGTAGTAGTATAGTGGTATGGTAGTATGGTAGTAGTATAATAGTATAGGAGTAGTATAGCAGTAGAGTAGTGGTGGTACAATAGTATAGTAGTATGGTAGTAGTATAGTGGTATAGTAGAATGGTAGTCGTATAGTAGAGCAGCCGAAAGAAGAAGAAGAAGATAGTAGTCGTAGAAGAATACATCTTAGTAGTATTTAGAAAGTACAAATAAAGTAGAATTGGATGTGACCTGGTCGAGGGTGATGGACGGAGGAATCCATATTAAATTCCTTGTTCAAAATGCATCTCAAGGCATTCAAATCCGCTTTTAGCTTTCTGGCTTTTTGCTTTCCACCTTCTACAGAATTCAGAGGGTTTGAGTATTACATGATATACTTAATGCAGGTGTAACTTCAAAAACACATTCTTCAGTAAAGACAAAGTTCTCTTTTTTCCATCTGAAATAAAGAGCTTCATATAAAGATATTGGAAGTAATTTTCTCCATTAGGGGGAACAATAACAATGTGGGATATCTGGTTTTGTGTTATTGGTATTGACATCTCTGACTTGATCTGATTTGATCTGATTTGATCTGATTTGATCTGGTTTGATCTGATTTGATCTGATTTGATCTGGTTTGATCTGATTTGATCTCTCACTAATGATGAAATGGATGTTTTATCCCTCAGGTGATTGTCCAAGATCCCCGCCGTCCAGAATGCCCAATAAGAGGGTTAAACGTTCAAAAAGAGATATAAAAAAAAGAAATAACAGAATGGATTAAATAATAAAAAGAAAAATGGACAGAATCGAATTACGGCAATAAAGGCCTTTTCATTTCAGATCTAATTCCTTTTGACAGGTTTGTCATTGATTTCCATGTGAAATGTGACGCTTGTGAAGCCTTAAATCCTGAACTCACTGATCCAAAATTGGGTCTCAGCCCCCGCCCCAGTGACTAATTTCTCTATCAGAATGTAGAATCGTTGCTCGGTTGTCAAACATTAGGAGCCTTTTTTTCCCGAGTCACGGCCCATGATTTATCGACCTGCACTCGGGTCCAACATTGACACCGGGAGCCGAGCCGCAGGCCCCCGTGTCCCAGAAGGCCGAGCGGCGACACACGACGTCCTGCAGCCAGAGGGGACCCAGAACTGCAGCTGAACTGCATGGAGGGTCCCTGGAGACAAGGGAGGGGCTCATTCACTTTCTATACATATTGTTCCACCATCGGCTGCAGAGAAAGGCCGTCCATACCCGTCTGAGCACGTGCATGCTCCAACACAATGGGACGACAACATCGGGCGTTTAGTGTTTGCTACATCAACGTTCCATCATGCATCATGGACGGTGTCAAACGGGAAAAAGGGAATATTATTTTGCTGCAGCAATTACATGTACATTACTGTATCGTTCCAATTTTAGTATATGTCCCACCGAAGTGGGAGATAGGGTCTCTACGAGATAGGGTCTCTACGAGATAGGGTCTCCAGGAGATAGGGTCTCTAGGAGATAGGGCCTCCAGGAGATAGGGTCTCCAGGAGATAGGCCGCTATAATTCACATTCAGAGCCCATGTTGGACACTGGACATCGCCGGACGCAAAGCCAGAGGATATAAGCGATGACAAAGAGTTGGAATAAAGAGGCAGCCGGTGGACGGCCTGGAAGGACGGACAGCAGAATGCAAGGTTTTAGAAGCAACGTTATCTTATAGTGCCACGAGGAACACTTTTTAAATACCTTTACGGTGACACCTTCATAAACTGGGAAAAGTGATCTCCTTGTAAAAAACCTTCTGAAAGCCAATTAAAACCATAAGTATCCCATAAAAGTTTCATTCTTTCATGACTTCGGTTGTTCAAAAGATCCTATGAGAGTTTCTTGTCCGACAGTCGAGCAATATACAATTTGCTCCATAAGGAGTTTCATCAGAGTAGAAATGACTTCTTTAAAATGCCAACAAATCATATAGAAGAGGGTAACCTTTGACAATTGCAAAGAAACCATAAACCATCTCAAAATGTGTCAAATAAATATCACACATTGATGTTCTAAAACCAAGCACAATGTCCCAATCTGGGACACCACTGAGAGTTGAAGCCAAACACAGTTCGTTGCTACGGCATCCTTGCCGTATGTTATATAATTTGTTTATGCTTGTTCAATACGGTTATATTAGCAGCAATTTTAATCAATATCAAATTAAATCTGAGCCCTTCTGATTTCAAACTGGTACATTCTTAGTGGAGACGATTTGCAAAGGTCAGTGTTAAATCGGATGAATGGTCAGAATAGTTGAAACTTGGTCGCTAAGCGTCAGCGCAAATTCCACTCCAGTGCCAAAACTCATACTCAGTACATGCACCACACAATAGGCTTTAGGGCTTGCGGGATTGGTGGGGTGCGATGGGTGGTTGCCATCTTGCCTGTCACGCTCCTGCCCCAACGTGCTTTTCGTCTGTCCCGAAATTGTAATCCCACTCATTTTAGCTTAGAACACAGACACTCGCACAACAATCCTACTCGCACAACACTCCACCGGACCAGGGTCTGCAGGGCAGGATGGTGCGAGTGATTCGGGTTCGACTTGCCTGAAGGACTCCACCCCCACACCCCGGCATTTTGTCTGCAATTGCCAACGGCACACATTGAGCACTGGGGTTTTCCGGGGTGGTGGGTCGCTGGTGGGTCAGTCTGCCAGCGTGGTTGGCCGGGGGGTGGCCGGGGGGGCCCTGATGGCTGGGCTGGAGTACTGGCGGCTTGCGCCTGGTGGCTTAAGGTATGCTGCGACCTGGGGGGGCTGCAGAGAGCGCTTCCGAGGCCCCTGGGGGGGCTGCTTGCTGTTGTGGGTGTGGGTTGGGGTGGGGGGGGCAGCTGTCGACCGCTGCTGCCACCGCTCCCACCGCTCCCGCCGCTCCCGCCGCTCCCGCTGCACGGCTTCTCTGCGGCGGGTGCCCCGTGTGCTGTGGGGTGGTGGAGGGCCCATATATCTGGCGGCCTGCTGGTATCGGCCAGCAGGGGGCTAACACCCATTTTGCTACATGGATGGGCCCTCGGCGCTCGCGGCCAGGTGGGGCATCCGGTTGGCTGCGTTGGGGTGAGCCTCGCCCGTGGGGCGTGGATGGTCAGGGGGGCCTTTTCCACTGCTTGGAGGTGCCACAACATAATACTGACCTTATACACCCGAACCAATTGGGATAAGTCCTGTACACTCATGGGTGGACACCTTACACACACACACACACACACACACACACACACACACACACACACCACCACACCACACCACACCTGCTTTGAACACACCCCAGCACCCTCCTGGTTGCATCCCTCTCCTTTTCTCCCTCATTTACTGACATAACTATGACAGGAAGAGACCACGTGACAGGTTGTAGTTCCAGGTTTCCGGGACCTAATTCACTGTTTTTCAATTCATGTTGTCGTCTGATGTTTATGTTTATGTGTAAATGTTGTTTGTTTCTATGTTTAATTGTCTCACGGTGGTGATTCTCCCTCTTGGAGTAGTGATCAGTTGTTTGAAGAGCCAAACATGGTAAAGAGTTGTCCAAAGAGGGGCTTGGTGGTGGTTGTGTGCTCTGCTCGTCCACAGCTCGTCACAGGACAGAGTTATTGCAGCAGTAGTTGATGATTAAAGAATGAATAAAGAGTTTCATTGCAGGTGGAGAAGTTCAACTCCACTTGTAACTAACTGTCCTGAATGCAATGGAACAAATACTCTGTGTATGTCCAGCATGCTGACAGCACAGGGTAAGAAAAAAAAAGGAAATTAACAGTTTGATCTTGATTGAAGTGTGATATCCCAGATAATATCTATTTTGTTCCTTTAGGGTTCACCTTGGTTTACCTGGAACTAGTTTCAGAATACTTCTGTTGCCTCTCACTCACTGCTGTTGCCAATCTTTGTCTAAAACATATTTGATCAGACAGGGACTTACTTGTGTAGTCAGGGCCATTTACAAGTTGCACTTTCCTAGCAATTCAATCTCAAAAGACCGATGAGAGTGCCAAATTTTACAAAACGTCTTTGCCGACGCAAAAACGAAAGGGGAAAACAAGTAAAAGCTCCAGACACTGGACGACAAGGAGGGAAATGACCTGTCGTCTGAATCAAAGGACAATCAAACATCTGTTGCGTAATGATCGGAAACACGACTGGTGTCGTTCTGGACTGCATTTAAATGATGGGAGGACCTCTAAGAAGAAAGTCAGGAGGTTCTTGTGACCGGGCACGGTTGTTCTGTGCCTGATTAAAATGTAACTTTCTCTGGAACAGTTGCAATGACATGAGCTCACCATGTGATACTACTGCCGTCCCCAAAGGGCTAACAACGTTGTTCCTCCGTAGATGAGAATGCCTGGACCTGCCCTTCACCGTCCCCTCAACGGATTTTGCCAATACATTAAATTCTGATATTCTTTGTGGTTTTGGCCTGAATTAGTGCCATGTCATGCGACGTCCGACAAATCACTACAATCCCACTAAGGAACTGTCAGATTCAACAGGAGCTCCCCAGTGACAGGTGTGAGACGAGCTTTGGTAGGTCGGTAAGGCGGGTACGGCTGCCGACCTGGAGAGAGAGGCAGAGACGGCTTTATCTGAAGGGATTAGCGGAGGCGGCCATGAACCTCTCTCTCCTCGGATCCCTGGGCGTCTGGGCTTTGATCCTAACTCCCTTTGAATGGTAATCACCCGGGAAAAGGTCCCAATTATCCGACCGAAACTCCACCAGGTACAGTGTCCCCGTGGTGCTGCCTGACCCCGGATTAAACACACTCCCTGAAACACACACACACACAAAGGGTGGAAACACTCACCAACACACACAGGCATGTGCGTGAAATAAACACACACACACACACACACACACACACACACACACACACACACACACACACATACACACACACACACACACACACATCTCACAAGCCAAACACAAGGACACACGCTGCATTACGCTGCACAGGCAGTGGACTGACCTCAAACCCATTAAAACTACTATTTGGCTGCATTGTGAGGCACTTCCATGCAAACCAAGAGGGTGGTTAATACACATGCACCACCTCCTTTGAGTTTAATGAAGTTGTTCAGTTGAGCGGGCATTTCCCCCCCCAAAAGGATGAAGACAACCAGACAACATGCATTATATTTTTCACCTTGGCTAAGCAGGAAATGATACATCTCACATGATCCAGGTAGAGCGCTTCATCAAAGTGCGGCGGTTGAAAGTAGAAAGTGAAGATGCTGTGTGTGTGTGTGTGTGTGTGTGTATGTGTGTGTGTGTGCGCGTGTGTATGTGTGTGTAGGATTAAATTGGTGAATGGCACTACTCAGACATTTTTACTCCACAGTTCTCCTCCCAAACACACATTTGGAGACTTGTGTACATCTGATTTTCATTGTAAACAAAGACAAGCCTGTACATGGTGTATAGGTCTGATGCACTCATACTCATAATATAATAAATAACTAATAATTTACTAATTAACAGTGCCTTTAAATTAAGTACCCATCAAGCAGATTTAGATTCTTATATCTTGTTATATTTCTCACCCAAAATCCGGGCAATACCAGGATCCACTCAGAGAGGGACACACGGACCAGGGACCTGAGGTGATGAGACCCGACTTTAACCCAATTGGCCATAAATCAAGTGTGTGAGTGTTTGGTCCTGTGTCGGGCTCGGGGTACTCCGGTTTGTGTTGACCCGTGAAGACCTCCAGTCTGGGTGCAGAGAGACGACACAGGGACGTGGTGCAGTGTGGGAGCAGAGCCTGGAGGGAATGAGTCGCTCGCTGTAATCAGGACCTAATTTTCCGCAGGGGGACCGGAGATGGCTCGGTGATAGCGGAGCGGAGAGAACGTCTGATTGAGATTAAAGACTCTGCTTCGCCTTCGAGGGCCGAATTATTATGACTGGGCAGCGGATCAGAGCGCGGCACCAGGAAAGTAGAATGGATGGATAGATGGAAAGATAGGGGGGTAGGGAGGGGTGTGTGGGCGCTGAAATTTCCCTCATAACAGAGGCCTTTCCACCGCGGTGATCCAGGGAGGCGCGGAGAAACGGGGCGACGCCGCAATAAAAACGCCTTCCGACAACGCACTCCAAAAGCCACTCAGACCAAGGCCTCGCAGGGGTTCCAGGAGTTTGGTCGGAGACAAAAAGGTTTTCTGTTCACAAGTTCCAAACGAATCCTTGGATGGGCTTTGCATCTTGTCCTTGGAGCGTCCCAGTTCTGAGGTGAGAAAGGAAGGACATCGATGCGTTCATCCTGTTCACCGCACTCAACGTCCCCCCGTTCAACATTTCCTCCTCAGAGACACCTCACCTCAGCTACGCCGCGGCTGCAAAAAAGTCTTTGCTTTGCTTTCAAAATGCAGCCTGGCATTTTTAAAGAGAGTCTTTGAAGAATAAATTAACCAACAGAAAGACACAATGGACCAAAAGCTGTTCAGTACAGATGATAATAGGGAGGGACATGACAGGTTATGTAACGAAGAAGCCTCAGGTGGCAACGAACGATGAAGTTAACAACGTTCTCTGCTATGAAAGCTTGGAGGACTTGACCCAACTTGAAATTTACGCCATTTTTACAAAATTTATAAAAGCTTTAACACGATCTTCGAGGTATTCAACTCGCCCTGTATCTGATCTTTGCACAGATTCCCATTTGACGGCATGTTTTTGCTTTTTCTGCTTCTAATGAGCGTGTGGAATTGGACACGATGCCGTCCTGGTCGAGGATTTCAGTGGTCTTCAATTGTAAAAAACAGATTTCAGCCGTGCTCAGATCTGCCTTTTGTTTTAAAAAAAAACAAAAAAGCAGATGTCTGTCAATACAAGCTCCGACCAGCGAGGTCATTGAATTTATCTGGCATCCCAGGTCTTATCCAACCCTTCTACGGTGCTAAATTGAAAATTAGCAGCACTTTGGCTCTGAGATCCTCTGGGTGCGTAGCATGGTAAGCTCATTGACCAACGCAAAACCAGTTTGGCAATCCAGTTCCAGCTTGGAGAGGGAGGATTTGCAAACCCTTCCACCGTTTCAGTCTGAGTCGTCCTTATTTGTCCTTTTGAGGACGTTCCTCTCATCGGATATGGTGTAGATGTCGAGGTAGATGGTGGAGCTAAGGCTTGGCTGGCAACCACACATGATTTTGGTTGCCAAGACTGAAAAAATGGTTGCCAAATCTTAATCATTTATACTTTAGTGATATTGATCCTATATAATTATAATCCATCATTGAATATGAGCGGTTGGCACAAATCTGGTTGGGTTGTCCGAATCCGGACTGCTGCTCTGGCCGAGCCCCGGACGACACATGGGCTTTTTACCTTCAGACTTGTGATCTAACGAATGATTGGCTGATAGTGGAGCCAAAAAAAAAAAAGTGGTATTTCACGCGTTTAATCACACAAGCTTCCGCTCCAGGAAAGGCCGAAGCAAAACATTTTGGTTCAATCCAGAATGTTCCACTGGAGCACGGATCGATCATGGAAAAGGAACCCGAAAGTGTTCTGGGAGCGGTGTTGAGGCGGAGGCAGCGGCGCCGTCATTGACGTGCGGATCGACATAAAAGCTGCTGGTTTTGCAGTAAATTAACAAAAAGCCGTCTTGGCGAATGAAGTTTGGCGAGAGACGGCGGGAAGCGAGCGGCGAGCCCCAGGAGGGCCGGCCTCGTCAGCTTCACAACCCCCCCCCACCCGGCTCCCAATACACACCGGGAATTGAAACCCTTGAATTCCTACTTACACAGGCATATTGACAAATGCCCATGAAATATTCATGAAAACGTGTACAGTGCCACGCAGTCAACGCGTTTTTTGGTGGTTATGAATACAGAAAACCCCCTTCCTTACTGATTTAGAATTGCTTGTTGGCATAGAGTATGTATACCCTGAGTACACACACACACACACACACACACACACACACACACAAAAACAACACAGACAAACTGAATGCATTTCCATTAGCACACATTCATGAAAATGCAGAGACCTTTCCACACACTGTGCAAACAGGCTTTTGGGGACAGTACACACACACACACACACACACACACACACACACACACACACACACACACACACACACACACACACACACACACACACACACACTGTACATACCTACAGTATGCACGTGCGGTCTTTACTCTACTATAAATAGTGTATTCTCATTACATCTCCCCTGGTACAGGACGCTCAGAGCTGCTCTTTTGTTTTCATGACGTTATGGATCTGGAAGGGCCTTTGGACTCACTTCTCTTCTCTTACTTCTCTACGCTGCCTCTCCAGGGCCGGAGCCACGCTTTACCGCCCCGCTCGGCCCTTATGGGGCCAAATCCCTGCGGCCAGCGGGAAGGGTAACCTGCCAGGACCCAGCAACCTGCCAGCAACTTGCCAGGACCCAGCAACCTGCCAGCAACCTGCTAGGAACCCAGCAACCTGCCAGCAGCCTGCCAGGACTCAGCAGCCTGCACCCTTGCCAGAAAGCCCCTTTCCCACTTCGACACCATGAGCCACCGGACTCTTTACTTTTAAGTGATGGGTTCACCATTCCTCATCCCGGGCATTAAAGTTAAAACATATGTTCCCATCATTTATAACTATTCATGGCTCAACGCTGTGTGCCACTGTGGTGCAGCTTCTAGGCCATGAAAAACATGCGTCATCTCCTTTTTGAAAATGGGAAGTCGACATGACATGAAATAAGGATGAACGTTCACAAAAAACAACAGCAGCCTCAAATGAAAACCTTTCCCCACCGCCTCAAGTGACCTGTAAAATATCCCCAAATCAATCCATCAGAAGAAGGCAACTTTGGAGAAAGGAAAGTGACCGCCTTCGAGCGAAGACGAGGGCAAACCTCCAACTTGGAAGGA
Source organism: Zeus faber (assembly GCF_960531495.2). Classification (NCBI taxonomy): domain Eukaryota; kingdom Metazoa; phylum Chordata; class Actinopteri; order Zeiformes; family Zeidae; genus Zeus; species Zeus faber. The sequence continues at coordinate 734,629 of NC_137198.1, read as the reverse complement.
GGTCGCAGCCTCGAATGGAATTCTGGGACGGTCTTACGGAGAGACACCTTAGCAACAGACCCAATACAATTTGGGCTGCGTGAGAAGCAAATTCACAAATCCGGGTTTCCTCTGCAAAGAAGAGAATAGAAGAGACGGTTTCGGGGCGACGGTCTGCCTGGCGGTTCTGTCTTTCTGGGGCTGAGGTTCTACCTCCTACCAAACCCCCCCCTGGCGGCCCCTCGGACCTCAGCTCCAGCCACGTCCCTCTACGCATCATTAGCAAGCAGACCAACCTTTGCACAGGGAAACAAACAACAACTTATTTAGGTCAACTTCCCCCTTAAAGACGTCCGCTCTGCACTGAATTAAAAGCAGCGACAGGATGATGGATGGTCCACACACAGGGCTGGCTTCAACCCACCGGAAGCCGTCGTCTCGGGGAGGCTGGGGGGTCTTGCCGACACAGCGCTGCCCTAATTCTGCAGGAAATAGTTGCCGTGGTGAGGGAGACGCAGGGCGGGGATACCCTGGCTCCGTAAAAGCGCAGGCATGAGGGGAAGAGATTAACGCCGTAAGGAGAACATCGGGGTCCGGGCTTTACTGGGATTTACCAGCAAGCACCTGAGCCCCTGCAAGCGCCCCACACCAGGCCCTCTAATTGGGCTGATTTGGCTGACCGGTGCAGCCTCTGCCAGCCAGCAGCCCTGGAGGAATGAGACCAAAGGCTGGGAAGAGGTAAAGAGGAGGAGGAGGAGGAGGAGGAGGAGGAGGGAGGAGACCGTCTGGTAACAGATGAGCTCTGGAGAAGGAGGGAGTAGGAAGGAGGGAGTAGGAAGGAGGGAGTTTGCCACCGTGTTAAACTGCTCCATGGGAAGCAGGAAAGTGATCTCTCTGAAGTCCCGGCTCCAGGAAAGAGGAAGAGAAAGCAACGTGAAAACTTCAGCGTCTGATCCTCCTCCGGGAGCCAGGAGGAGCCAGGAGGAGCCAGGAGGAGCCAGGAGGAGCCAGGAGGAGCCAGGAGGAGCCAGGAGGAGCCAGGGAGACAGTCCCCACTGAGGAGCACTGATGCATGCACCCACCCATCCACCCATCCATCAATCACCCACCCATCCACCCATCCATCCATCCATCACCCACCCATCCATCCACCCACCCACCCATCATCCATCCAACCACTCATCCATCCATCCACCCATCCGTCCATCCACCCACCCACCCACCCACCCATCCATTCATCCATCCACCCACCCATGCATCCATCCAACCCGGCAATAGACCCAGGTTTCAATCAGCTCCACCTTCCGCTGCTGTGATGTCACAGGACACCCGGGTCCACCCGCTCATTTTGGCTCCTTTGCCTGTGCCATGCGACGCGCGTTGAAATTCCGGACGCTGGCGCCTAAATCGACAGGAATATGCGCGTTTCATTCCATCATTTCATATCCTGTTTACAATCCAAAAGCACAAGTTATGCACTTGAAATGTTTAGAGTGAGGGGACGGCACCGTGGGGAGCACAGCGGAGAAGCCCCCAGCTCCCCACCGGGCTCCAAGCCGCTCCCCACCGCCTCAGGACCGCTGCTCCACGCTGCTTCTACTGTCCTGTTGGCTCCTTCATCAACCGTCCCCTTCTTCTCAACGCCCAAAATACTCAACTTTTACACTTTTATGTTGTTTGTTTAAGTCGCTGTCTATTCTACTGTTTTGTTCCCAGTCACTGGAACCATGTTCCTGACGTCCAAGGTGACGCAGCAGGAAAATAACCTGCATCTCTCCTGGCAGTGGGAAAGGTGTCAATCACTGTTATTGAGCAGGTTGACCTGGGTTTTTTAAACCCGGTGTGAAAAATATTGACCCAGGATTCTATCTCCTGATACTGATTCCTAACCGACTACCAATCCAATTCCATTACATTTAGTGACCAGTCATCGGGGTCCGTGGCCCCTCGGGGTCCATAAAGGAATTGCAGGGGCTCCACAGCAAAAAAAAAAGTATATTTTTTCCTCCCTCCCTGTTCCACTCCTTCTCCCTCCTCGTCTCCATCGCTCCACTCAAGCAGAACTTGATTTACAGTGAGATGATCCCACCTCATTGACCAGGAGGTAACGATAAGGTTATAATGGACACACACACACGCCCTGCATGGAGCAGGACTTTCACCTTTACAACCCCTCACCTCTTTTATCTCACCCATAATTCCTCTTCGCGCTTCACGCCGTCTTCCACTCGTTTTCTCTCTCCCTCCCATCCTGTCTCCCTCTCTTTTTTCCTTCACCTCTCTCCACGTCTCTCCATGTGGAGGTATCTCCCTCCCTCCCTCCTGACCTTTCCCATAATGCCTTGCTCTCCTCCTGCTCCTTGACCTGTGATCGATCTCCTCACGGCGTCACATCAACACTGACTTTAACTGAGACAGTGAAGAGCGTCCAGAGGGTTAGCAGCTACTTACTACACGGATACTACACCCATACTACGCCGACACTACGCTGATACTACACCAACACTACGCTGATACTACACAGACACTACACCGACACTACACTGATACTACACGGATACTACACCGACACTACGCTGATACTACACAGACACGACACCGACACTACACTGATACTACACGGATACTACACCGACACTACGCTGATACTACACGGATACTACACCGACACTACGCTGATACTACACAGACACTACACCGACACTACGCTGATACTACACAGACACGACACCGACACTACGCTGATACTACACGGATACTACACCGACACTACGCTGATACTACACGGATACTACACTGACACTACGGTGATACTACACAGATACTACACAGAAACTACACGGATACTACAACCATTATACACCGACCCTACGCTGATACTACACAGATACTACACTGACACTACACCCATTATACACCGACCCTACGCTGATACTAGACCGAACGCCAACACTACACAAACAATATGCCTACAGTACATGGATACTACAACAACACTACGCTGATACTACATCGATACTACACCGACACTACGCTCAAGCTACACCAATACTACACCAACACTAAGCTGATACTATACCAACACTACGCTGATACTACACCGATATTACACCAACACTACACCAACACTACGCTGATACTACACCAACAATACGCTGATACTACCTGGATACTACACCAATACTACACCAACGCTACGTTGATACTACACCAGTACTACACCAACACTACACTGATACTACACCAATACTACACCAACACTACGCTGATACTACACCAATACTACACTAACTCTACCCTGATACTAATCCAATACTACACCAACACTACGCTGATGCTACACCAATACTACACCAACACTATCCTGATACTACACCAATACTTCACTGGTACTACACCAAAACTACACCGACACTACACTCATACCACACCAATACTACACTGATACTATACCAACACCACACTGATACCACACCAAGGCTAGATGGATACAACACGATACTACACTGATACAACAGTGATACTACACCAATATGACATTGATACGGCACCGATAATGCACCAATACTACGTCAGTGCTACACCGATAGTACACAAATACAACACAATATTACACCGATACAACACTGACACTACACTGATACTACAACGATACTGCAAAGTTACTACCCCAATACTACACTGATACCGACACTATGCCGATACTACACTGATACTACATGGGTACGACACTGATACTACACCAATACTAGTCCAATATTACACCGATATTACACCAATATTTAAAAGAGGAGGATTTTAAAAGAGGATTTTAAAGGAGAAGGATTTTGACCTTTGTATTCCAGAGGCTACATAAGACTCCTCATGTCTAGAAGTACAAACGACTGAAGGAACCAGTTTCCCATGAGCAACGCAGTCATTCATCATCTCATCGGGATTTTTAACAAACAAATTGACATGATCAACGTTATGAGATCAATGGCATCTCAACAGGGTTTAGGTTACGTCTGACAACCACTGGCACAGAACATCTGCTTTTAAGGAAAGGAATCAAGAAGAGCCAGTGAAATGGAAGGAGAGGTTGCACCAGAACGCTCCTTCCTTCCTTTCTTCCTTTCTTCCTTCCTTCTTTCCTTCCTTCCTTCCTTCTTTCATTCCTTCTTTCATTCCTTCATTACTTCCTTCTTTCATTCCTTCATTACTTCCTTCTTTCATTCCTTCCTTCCTTCCTTCTTTCATTCCTTCCTTCCTTCTTTCATTCCTTCTTTCATTCCTTCATTACTTCCTTCTTTCATTCCTTCATTACTTCCTTCTTTCATTCCTTCCTTCCTTCCTTCTTTCATTCCTTCCTTCCTTCTTTCCTTCCTTCCTTCTTTCATTCCTTCCTTTTTTCATTCCTTCCCTCTTTCATTCCTTCCTTCCTTCTTTCATTCATTCATTACTTCCTTCTTTCATTACTTCCTTCTTTCATTCCTTCTTTCCTTCCTTCCTTCCTTCCTTCCTTCCTACTTTCATTCCTTCCTTCCTTCTTTCTTTCCTTCTTTCCCCTCTTCCTTCCTTCTTTCCTTCCTTCCTTCTTTCATTCCTCCCTTCATTCCTTCTATCATTCCTTCCTTCCTTTCTTCCTTCTTTTATTCCTTCCTTCCTTCCTTCTTTCTTTCCTTCCTTCTTTCTTTCCTTCCTTCCTTCCTTCCTTCCTTCCTTCCTTCCTTCCTTCCTTCCTTCCTTCCTTCCTTCCATCCCTTCTTGTCTAAACCAGATCATAACCATGCTCCATATAATGACATTTCAAAGTAAAACGCACCAAAAGTCTTCAATAATTAATTTCTAATATAGAGTCCAGAGTCAACAAATGGTCCTCGTTTCCTTGGTGGTTGACATTCGTCCGTTAATGAAACTTCAACATCATTTACATATTGGAATGCCACTGTGCCACTGTGCCACTGTGACATTTGCATATTTTTCATCTATTTGGCGTGAGAAATGCCGCCAACTTGATATTATCATCAACAATGTGGTGGTCATCTCCCTCAGCTCTGCTGTTTGCTTGTATCACTGACCTATGAGAGTGGACACTGAAACCTCTTAAAGCCACCGGCTTATGAAACATAAATATTAAAAATATCATCAATATTATAAATTATATCAACTCAATGAGACATGACAGTATTTTATATGCATTATTGGTTTGGAATAGTGTATATATTATATTGTTATAACCATTTTGTATTTTCCCCACCTGGTAGACACAGTATACTGTATGTATGGATTCTATTCGATCTATATGTATCTATGCAAACACAATATGTACGCACTCACAAAATCATATTTATGAGCGAGTGTGAATTATTGATACAGAGGTGATTGTTTAATGCTAATTTATTAGGTTTATTGTATATTGTGGATGAATAAAGTATCTATCTTTCAGTCTGTCTGTCTGTCTATCTGTCTGTCTGTCTGTCTGTCTGTCCATCTATCTATCTATCTGTCTGTCTATCTATCTGTCTATCTGTCTATCTGTCTGTCTGTCTGTCTGTCTGTCTGTCTGTCT
>NC_137198.1:716599-724099 GCF_960531495.2 Zeus faber | reverse complement strand
ATCCGCCTTCTCCACCTCCACTCCTTGCATTCTCAGCTATTCTCCGCCCTCCCTCCCATTCAGGCACATTTATTGTGTCTTACTCCTGCTGACTTTCATTCCTCTTCTCTCTAATGCTGCCTCCACCAGGCTCTCCTCCACCTGCTCCCTACTCTCGCTACAGATCACAGTGTCATCCGTGAACATCATAGTCCACAGAGACTCCTGTCTGATTTAATCTGTTAACCTGTCCATCACCACTGCAACAAGAAAGGGCTCAGAGCTGATCCTTGATGCAATCCCACCTCCACTTCAAGATTCAAGATTCAAGATTCAAGATTTTTATTTGTCACATACATATACATGCTTTCATACATATATGCAGTGAAATGTAATGCAACGCACCCGGTGATAGCACACAATATGTCCTAGGAAAAAAAATAAAATAAAAGTAGAAAATTCCTTTCTAATAGACCGACTAACTGACTCCTAAAACATAATACAGTAAGTTGAATACTTATAGAATAAGATAAAAATATATAGAATAAAATACAATAAAACTAAATTGAAATAAAATGGAATAGATAGAAGGAATATGCCTATGTATATACAGATATGTGCATTTAAAGTGGCATGTGAATTAAAGTGGCATGTGAATGTGAATAGTGTGAGGTAGTGTTTGGGATAATACAGCACAGTATACAACAGTACGGCGCAGCAATACGGCATCACGAACAACCCTGAACAGTGACACAGTATGCGGTACAGTATGCTACATACAGTACAGTAGGTAGTGGAGCCTAGTGCATGGCTCAGTTAGGACCCCTGGTGAGGTCAGCGTTGACAGTTCTGATGGCTTGAGGGAAGAAACTCCGTCTCAGTCTCTCTGTTCTCGCTGCGTGACTGCGGAGGCGCTTGCCTGACCGCAGCAGCTGAAACAGTCCGTTGTTGGGGTGATGAGGATCCTTCATGATCCTGCGGGCTCTGCTACTACACCTCCTGGTGTATAGCTCCTGCAAGGGGGGGAGGGTAGTTCCAGTGGTACGTTGATGATGGTGTTGGAGCTGGACCTGGCCACACAGTCATGTGTGTACAGGGAGTACAGTAGGGGGCTGAGGACGCAGCCCTGGGGGGATCCTGTATTCAGGGTGAGGGAGCTTGACATGTACTTCCCCACCTTGACCACCTGGGGGCGGGCTGTGAGGAAGTCCAGGATCCAGGTGCACAGCGGACCATTCAATCCGAGCTCCATCAGCTTGACAGCCAGTCTGGTGGGGACTATGGTGTTGAAAGCTGAACTATAATCGATGAACAGCATTCTCACATAGGCCCCCTTCTGGCCATCCAGGTGCGTGAGCGTGGTGTGCAGTACCTGGGAGACCGCGTCATCCGTGGATCTGTTTTGCCGGTACGTGAACTGCAACGGGTCCAAGGTGCGGGGAAGAGAGGCGCAGATGTAATCCTTAATCAGCCTCTCGAAACACTTCATGACCACCGAGGTGAGGGCCACCGGACGGTAGTCATTCAGGCAGGTTGGAGAGGCGATCTTCGGGACAGGAACGACGGTGGACCTCTTGAAGCAAGATGGGACCACTGATTCAGCCAGGGAGATGTTGAATATTATGGTGAACACCGGAGCTAGCTGGTTAGCACAGGTCTTCAGTACTCGTCCAGATATGCCATCTGGACCCGCAGCTTTCCTGGTGTTCACCCGCATCAAAGCCCTCCTGACCTCGTGCACGGACACTGAGAGTGCGCGCTCGTCCCCAGCGGTGTAGCTCCAATTAGCCGGCGAGCTAGCGGTGCTGCTGCCAGACTCGAACCGCGCATAAAAGGAGTTCAGTTGGTTGGCCAGGGAGGCGTCCACACTCGTGGCTGGGGAGGAGCTGCTCTTGTAGTTTGTTATTGTTCGCAGCCCCTGCCACAAGCGTCTTGTGTCCCCCCGCTCCATCTGCAGCTCCACGGTGTCTCTGTACGTCCGTTTAGCGTCCCTCACCGCCCTCCGCAGATTGTACGAAGCCGCTTTGTAATTGTCCATGTTACCAGATACAAGACCGTCGTAAGCGGCCGTGCGAGCATTCAGAGCGCAGCGGATGGATTTATCAACCCATGGTTTCTGGTTTGGAAATATCCGAACTTTCACCGTGGGAACGATTTCATCCGCGAGCGTAGTTACAAAACTTACTACAACCTCCGTAAACTCGCTGACGTCACTTGAACTCGCTCGGAACACGTCCCAGTCTACGTCAGTCAGAGCGTCCTGAAGCGCAGCCTCCGATTGGTCCGTCCACCGCTTCACTTCCCTCATCATCACCTGATCCCGCGCGATCAGAGGCCTGTAAACAGGAAGCAGCGAGATCACGGCGTGATCTGATTTCCCGAAAGCAGGGAGCGAGACGGTCTTGTATCCGTTCTTGTAACGTGTGTAACAATGGTCCAGAGTTCTGTCTCCCCTGGTGGCACACGTGATGTGTTGGTGGAAATTCGGCAGAACTTTTTTCAGGTTGGCCCTGTTAAAGTCCCCAGTCACCACCACAGCCGCGTCGGGATGTCTGTTCTGAAATCCGCACAACACATCGTGCAGAACCGACAGAGCTGCGTCGGTGTCCGCTTGCGGTGGGATATAAACGGCTGTAATGATGACCGTGCTGAATTCCCGGGGGAGATAAAATGGACGGCATAGGATGGTCAGCTGTTCCAGGTTCGGCGAGCAGGAGTGGGAGAGGAATTTGGTGTTGTTGGCGTTACACCAGCGGTTGTTTACCATTAGGCAGACGCCTCCACCTTTGGATTTCCCCGACTCTCCCGTTCTGTCGCCGCGGAACACGGAGAAGGCCTCGGCTGGACGTATGGCTTCATCCGGCACCAGTGGGTTCAGCCATGTTTCCGTCAGACAGAGGACGCAACAGTTCCTCGTGTCTCGCTGGAATTTAATCCTCGCTCGAAGTTCATCCATCTTGTTCTCCAGGGACTGGACGTTAGCAAGAAGGATGCTTGGCAGAGGTGGACGGTAAGGTTGCGTCCTCATTCTGACCCGAATGCCGCCTCGTTTACCTCGGTGCTTCCTCCGTGGGCCCGCTCGTGGAACAGCGGCTCCATTCTTGTTGTTGTTGTTGTTGTTGTTGTTGATGCCTTGGTCACGCCTACTGCACACCTTACTATTGTCTGACTGCCCTCATACATATCCTGTACCACTCTTACCTACTTCTCTTCCACCCCCGACTTCCTCATGCAATAGCACACTTCCTCTCTCGGCACCCTATCATACGCTTTCTCTAAATCCACAAAGACGCAGTGCAACTGCCTCTGGCCTTCCCTGTACTTTTCCATCAGCATTCTTAAAGCAAACATGGCATCTGTAGTACTTTTTCCTGGCATGAAACCATACTGCTGCTCGCTGATCCCCACCACTCCTCTTAACCGAGCCTCCAGTAGCCTTTCCCATAGCTTCATGCTGTGGCTGATCAACTTTATTCCCCTGTAGTTACTACAGCTCTGTACGTCTCCCTTATTCTTGAAGATGGTACCAGTACACTTCTTCTCCACTCCTCCGGCATCCTCTCCCTTTCCAGGATGGTGTTAAACAGTCTCGTTAGGAACGCCACTGCCATCTCACCTAAACATTTCCATGCTTCCCCAGGTTTGTCATCTGGGTCAACTGCCTTTCCACTCTTCATCTTCTTTAATGCTGTTCTCACCTCATCCTTGCTAATTTGCTGCACTTCTTGCTCCACTATCCCCACATCATTCACCACCTCTTCTCTCCCTCTCATTTTCTTCATTCATCAACTCCTCAAAGGACTCCTTCCACCTTCTCAACACACTCTCCTCACTAGTCAGCACATTCCCATCATTATCCTTCATCACCCTTAACCTGCTGTACATCCTTCCCAGCTTGGTCCCTTTGTCTTGCCAATCGGTACAAGTCCTTTTCTCCTTCCTTACTGTCCAACCTCTCATATAACTCGATGTACGCCTTTTCCTTTTCCTTCCACTTCTCTCTTCGCCTTGCACCGCATCAACTTGTACTCCTGTCTACTTTCTTCATCTCTCTGACTTTCCCATTTATTCTTCGTCAACCTCTTCTGCTCTATGCTCTCCTGTACTTCCTCATTCCAACACCAAGAGTCCTTGTCTTCCTTCCTCTTCCCGCATGATACACGAGTACCTTCTTGGCCGTCTCCCTCACCACTTCTGCAGTTGTTTCCCAGTCATCTGGTAACTGTTCATTCCCACCTATTGCCTGCCTTACCTCTTCCCTAAATTGCATGCAACACTCCTCCTTTTTCAACTTCCATCATCTTATCTTTGGCTCTTCTTTCACTCTCTTTCTTACCACCTTAAATTCATCAACACTGACTGTGATCCATCCTTCCCTCCCTGCCTCCCTCCCTCCATCCATCCCTCCCTCCCTCCATCCTTCCCTCCATCCCTCCCTCCCTCCCTCCCTCCATCCTTCCCTCCCTCCATCCATCTACCCATCCCTCCACCACAGGCTGGATCTGCCCTTAAAATGCATTGGTTTGAATTAGCATTTTTATAATCTCCCCTTAAGCTCTATCTAAGTTTTATGTATGTGCTATTTTTTTGTTTTCTTTTCTTGTTTCAATTTAGGATTATTTTTTTTGTCTCCTTTTTTGTGATTTATCATTAAAATGTTCTTTTCTCTTTTGTCTGAATCACATTAAGTTAAATAGCCCTATATAAATATTTTTCATTATTGTAATAATATTGTAATGATGTAGATACAGTAATTGTTGTCATCATCCATGTCCATAAGTGACCCACCGTGTACTTTAGGGTCATTTTGATTTTTTTTTCTCGCATCAGAGTTTCTAAACAAGGTGTCACTTGTGCAAATCAAGCAAATATATATATATATATATATATATATATATATATATATATATATATATATATATATATATACACTGTATATCTGTCAGCATGCCTGGCATACAACACAGAGTATTTGTTCCATTGCATTCAGGACAGAGTTAGTCTGCAAGTGGAGTTCAAGTCCTCATCCTGCAATGAAACTCTTTATTCATTGTTAAATCATCAACCACTGCTGCGATAACTCTGTCCTGTGACGAGCTGTAGAATAACAAGAGCACAGTTTTTGGTTATGAAGAGGCAGCGGAAGGGGCCCCGAAGCCGCCCCCGAACTCCGCAGCCCCGTGGACACCCTATGGCTTCAGGAAAGCCCAGAGTACCTTGCCCTGCGGCCACAGAAGACCCCCGGACCCCCAAAGAAGCCAGAGGGCCGTGAAGCAACCCCCACGCCCGGCCCCGAGGAACATGACCCAGTTCCAGGAAGCACCAGGAGACCCCGCGCCCCAGGGGCACACACATAAAACCAGCCCCCGGGTGCAGGCCCAAGACGCAGCCGCCGGCACGGAAGCCGGCCCATGGGCGCGAGGCACGGACCGCGGGCCCGGATCACAGCCCCGCGGCGACAGACCGACACCCCGCCCGAGCCGCCCGCCCCACGGGCAAGCCGGCATGACCCCCACGCCCACCCACGCCCCGCACAAGGGGGAGGCCCGCCCCACCGCAGCCGACCAGACGCCCCGCCAAGTGCCAACACACGTAGCAGCGTGTGCCCGGCACGGGGCAACTTCATGCACCCCCCCCCCCGCGGCAGGTATACAGGCCCTCCGCCACCCCCCAGCACCTGGGACACCCGCCGCAGAGAACCCGCTCCGCAGACAAGGATGTTGAAAACCGTGTTTCTGAGATTATCACCTTGAAAGTTTCGACGAGACTCGTCTTCATTCAGCTCCCAGAATGCAAATGGGGGAGCCCAAGCCACATGGCTACTAAACATACTGCTGAATGGGCCAATCACTGCTTTGTTCTTGTGTTTTGAGGGAACATGAAAAAACCTTTATTTAATAGTAAGAATATACATGTTTTATTAAAGTGGAATTTATTTTCCGGTGGGTCTTGAAAATATTCTGTTTCATCGTCACATTGTGGGAGAACTGACTGTCATGGTGGAAAATGAAGTCCAGTACGAGATGCTGACACTGACTTGGGTCCATGGCACTGCTCAGAATAAGCTCCGGGATATGATTTAGATCTTCCTCCACCCGCTTCTCCTAATCAACCAGAGTTTTCACAGACAAGTGAAACCGGAGCCTCGTCTTGTTCACGGAAGTGAAGGTGACGTCAGTGACACGGCCCCTCCACAACGATGTCTCTGTGTGTGTATAAAACATGTAATATTTAAAGGTTGAATTCTATCAAAAGGGTTTTACATTGTGACTTCACATCACATGGAATATGGAGGAATGATCTTCACCTGGATGCTCGCTTTAAAGTAAACCATCGACCTGCGTCATTCAGCGCTGTTTAGCGTTAATTATTGTATATAGTGTATATACAGTATATAGAGTGAATATTTTATATAAAGTGTATATAGCGTATGTAGTGTATATAGTATATATAGTGTATATAGTATATAAAGTGTATATAGTGTATATAGTATATAGGGTGTATATAGTGTTTATAATATATATAGTATATACAGTGTATATAGTATACAGTATATAGTGTATGAAGTAAATATCTTTTTTTTTCCCTTCTTGTTTTTTGGACTGTTCGGTTGTTTCATAAGACAAATCCAGAGTAATTCCTTGTTTGTGAAAAGCTGACAGTGTCTGTCATGTAATGTTACATTACATTACATTACATTACATTTAGCAGACGCTTTTATCCAAAGCGACTTACAATGTTAAAATGGAAGCAGGATACAACCTTTAACCTTTTTTAGTTATATATATATTATTTAATATATTATTGTATACATCTTCCATTTTACAAATGATTTAATATATATTTTATTTATATATTATTACAATATTTTATTTTCTATGTAATTCTTTTTTATTTAGAGCTGAATTTTGATGCTCCTGACTGTTAGAAAGACATGAATTTTGAGAATGCAGCATTTTCACTGTTTTACTATAGACTATAAGATAATTGGGACATGTATTTTTCCTTGTTTTCTTTATACATATACAGTACAGATATATACACATATCGATATAGATGCAGTATACACACACACACACACACACACACACACACACACACACAGACACACACACACACACACACACACACACACACAGACACACACACACACAGACACACACACACACACACACAGACACACACACACACACACACAGACACACACACACAGACACACACACACACACACACACACACACACACACACACATCCAATATCGCTCTGAGCTCCAGTCATAAATACATGTATTTTATATGAATGATCACATTTGACCATTATTTCCGCATGAGGCAGTCATCATAATGGTCCTTTGACCTGATGTGGAGGTTCATCTCCATCAGGTGATGAGGCTCTGTGAGTGGATACGCTATGTTAACTCCATGTGACGGAGCATCTGGAAGGAGACGGAGATTTGGGCTTTTTGAGGTGATGCTCCATCAGCTCATCTATGTGACTCGTGGGTCACTCGGTTCTGTACC